>NC_052533.1:32202358-32282358 GCF_016699485.2 Gallus gallus
TCCGTCCAGAAGCAGCCAGAAATTTATACTCTGGGCAAATTGCTGTGCAGTTACTCACATTTGCAAATACAGTGGGAAAGGGCTGCAGTAGGAGCACACCTCAGTGTGAAGGGAAGTGTCAGAAAGGAACAAAGATTTTTACCTTGTGTGTGGCTTGCACAAGCAATTAAAACCTCGAAATTCTGCTTGGGAACATCACAGATAAGGGAATTCTCTTTCACCGTGGCACTTTCAGGTGAAGTAGATTGAGACTGCTTCCTGGATTAAAGAATTTCTTCCAGTGTAAAATGGATTCTTACTTCTTCATTTATAAACTCCTTCCCCAAAGTTGGCACAAATATTTGAGTGCAGCTTATTAATGACGAAGTGCTGGGCCACAGAAGAGCAATGAGCTGATGGATTTGCAACCTGGATTATCCCACTGTGAAACGACTCCTGAGGAGACAAAGATGACAGCCAGCCACGAGGGCTTTCACTCCATCTTTGCTTTGTCCCCATAGGCACTTTCAGTTACTGCAAATTATTTTACTGATCCGCTTGCTCATGGCACTTTTGCTGATTCCCTTCCAGAGGGCAGAGTCCTGAATACTAGGTGAAGTAGAGTAGGTCTTTTCTAGTTCCGGCTTCTTCAGTACAACTCTGTCAAAAACCAGCTACAACTTGAAAAAAAAGCAATTTTTTTTTTTCTGGAAAAATGCACTGGATATCAGATCAATGGCTGTGAAACTGGACTGAAGGGAACAACACCCTGTTCCCAGGTTATTTACTCTTTTATATTGCTACTTACCTCAGCTCACAGAGGTGGCTGGCACTTTGCAAGCAAGTACAAAATGTTCGTTCCTGCCCTAAGAATCTTACAGTTTCACTTGTGCTAATTATTATTGCTTGAGCACATGACTCTTCATGCATTTAAAGATTCATTAAGAATTAATTTTCAGAATGGTATAGCCTGAGAGAAACAGACAGATAGGTCAGGACAGCTTTACACATGTAATGTCTATCATAAAAAAGAGTTTTAGAATTACTTCTCACTCACTGTATTTGTTCCTACTGTGGGAGCTCCCCCAGAGCAGGGCTTGCCAAAGGCAGGAGAAATAAATTTTTCTGGGGAAGGGAAGGAGCTGAAAGGAAGGATCTGTGTTGCTATTAATACTTGCGACTCAGCTAGAATAAAGTGTTCATATGAACAGTGTGTGCCGCTAGATATCAGAATTTATAGTACTCCACCTGTATAGTATATTCAATAGCAGGCACATTAAAAGGATTTAGAGCAGAAGAAGGAATCACTTCACTTGAAATACCACAACTACGTTTCGTTGCTATAGCATCCACCTATTTTATTCTATTAAGGATTTCATGCCATTTTCATTGTAATGGTATCTGATGTCTTTATGCTTCTTATTTTTGGTTTGGCCTTTCTCAGCTTTTGCCTCCCTGGTGAAACTAGAGGCTTAATCTTGCACTCTTTGGGTTGACGGGCAACCTGATTAACTCTCAGACCCCTCAGATTCTTAAATGTCATGATGAAACTCCCTACTCCTTAAAATTGCCTGGCTGATGGTCAAGGACTTGAAAGAAAGGAAACTTGTGACAAAGCTCACAATAGTTACAGTAGGGCCAGGATAACATCCAAAAATATTGAGCTGCAGTCATCAAGAGGGTAAATACACAGCCCGATGCTCAGTGCTTTAAAATGTCTCTAGAGACCTCTCAAAATTGACGAACAAATCAATGGCATAGCTTCCCACTTTCCACGCTTATTTTACTCTCCACCATTTCTCTGTTGACAACCTGAGATGTGTTATTTGCTAGAGTTGTTCATTTTGAACAACCAGAGATCTTACTGCAGTTTTCTTCCATAATCCATACAATAACATGCCACTGCAATAATGGCAATCTCATATGCATTTTCAAGGGAATGTGGAAGCCAAGGCACAGCAGTGATTGAATAGTGTGGAGCAGGTGGGAAACACCATTTTCCATACAAACATGGAAAAATTACACCTGGAAGTCTGCCTTTGCTGCCTTTTTATCAGAAAGAAGCAGACAACATGGAAGGTGTTTGGGGAGAGCAACAAAAAATGATTGAAGGGCTGGAAGGAAACTGCTGGGCACATAAGCAAGGCGTGAAAACTAAATGTGTATAGTTTATGTAAGCAATCTTTAAGGAGAGGACATGATGACATAAAGTATAAATATAAAGGAGGGTGGGGGATTATTTGACTTGGTAGAAGGGATTACAGTTAAAACGGAAGGTGTGCAAGTGAGAAAAGGAAGATGTACAAGGCCTTATGAGGAAAATTTTCCAGAGAATGAGAGCTACAGGACCATAGTGCGGTCCTCTAAATGAAGTGGTGGAAGCTCCATATCTGGAGACATTTAAATCTGGACTGTACAGAGCATTAGAAAATATAAAAATACACTGTAGGGAACAATCCTGCGCTGTCAGGGGATGGACTAGATGACTTAATGCATCTTTTCCATTTCTAATTTCGATGATTCTATGGCTCATTAATTGCATATCATACAAATGCAGTAAAATTTGATGGGAATTAAAAAAAGAACCCACATTGTGGGAAGGCTGCCAGACTGAGTGTAGACAATTTCATATTCCTTAAAACACAGGAGACAAGTACAACTCTCTTTAGGGTTGTTGTTATTATTCTTTAAGTTATTCTATTCACATTTTCCTTTAGGATATTTGTGTTGCATGTAACCGAGCACAGGACAGGAGATTGTTTCCAGTGAGCAAGTCATGTGAACTGATGCTTTGTGCTGTTTCCTCAGGAATGTGAAAATGTAGTTTCCTACACAGACGTACTGGGGTGAAGTTACGTGATAACCTCACTTGGCAGAATTTATGCTGTATAAGGGCTCAACTTATTTCTGGGGAAATACACGACAGAACTCTGAGTGACTTCAGTGGTTTGGGGACCTGTTCCTAAACACCACACTGCTGGGAGGTCTCTGAATCAAGAGACCACCTAGTAAATTCAACAGCAGTTTGTCAGTGAGTGGACAACAACATTCTGAGAAAGATAGGTGTTATTTTCTGAAAGTCTTTAAGCAGATGCACGTTCTTGATCTGTTCAGGTGAAATCATTACGCCACTGAAGCCAACTTTTTCTCCCAAGCATGTCACCTTGAGTGAGAGACTTGTACAACAGGCTACTTCTCTTTCAGCCTTTTCAACATGAGAATCTACATCCTGTGTTTCATGCAGGATGTTGAGGAGGTATCCTACCTCAGATCAGGCATACCCAAGCAGTAGAGCACTGCAACCTTCCGCCAAGTGGTGGCTGGTGTGATGAACTTGGAGAAGAGACCACAACTTTGGATGTCAGCTGGTGATGTACCACACCTCTTGACCTGTGGTTGACCACGGTATGGTTTAAATGTGTGAGAAATGATTCTTGAAAACTATCTGTCCCTGTAGAGCTTTGGGAGTATGAGGCTGTGGCCAAGGTCTTGACCCAGTTGAAGTCTTTGGCTCTTAGACTCTGCCTTGATGAACTCATGCTAGGCAGCATTCATGTTGGGCTTTTTTTTTACCTACTTGTCTAGAACAGTATAATAATATTTAAAGAGCAGCACAGTTGGTTGCAGCTGGCCAGTAACTCAGCTTTATGGTGTCTTAGCAGAAAATTGAGTGAGGCAGGGAATCAGGGTGTACTAGCACATATACATAATGTATTTCATTTCACTAGCTGCTCACTAAACACAAACCACATCTTTTTCTTCCTGTCTAAACACGCTGCTATGGAAAGTTAAGTCATGTCCTCTTGATTTCTAACCTCAGTCTGTTAACTGGCTCTGTCCTGAGCTGTCTCCCTGACCATATAAATGGCAAAACACTGAGTAAATCAATTTGTGTTTCCATTTGAACTTCTTGTTACAGATGTTCATTTGTTTTTAGAACTGCTCAAACTTCTTCAATAGGCTAATGGTGAGGGTCTTTTCTCTCCAAAGAGCTCTATAACAATTAGCTCATCCTGAACCCTTGGATAGCATAACACGAGGGCATCATTTTCCCCAAGTCATGATATTTTTGTCTCTGATAAAATCACATACTAATAACAACTTTTTACATAAGATAAGCTCAAAAAAATCAACCAAGAGAAGTATAAACTTATTCAGGAGAGTTCTTCTCAATGCAGGACTGATAAACAAAGAGGAAATGCATCTGACGCAACCCTGGGTGTTCATACTGTCTGGATGGGGCAGGTAACTATTGCCTTTTCAGATCAAATGCTGTAGAAAGGTGGGAGTTCTGCCAATTTTAGTGAATGTAAGAACTAGCTCGTAGGATGAAGTAAGTCCTGAACACCCTGAGACCAGGCAGAGATGGAACTTCCTCTGTAGCTATTCGGCTGAAAGAAGAATAAAGGGAGAAGAACGTGACCTGTACTCACAGTCTGTGAGACCAACATCAGCATCTGATAAAGAAGAGACTTAGAAAAAGTAATAACATTAATGCAGATGTAGAACTGTCATATTTAATTTATAATGGGCAGACAATTCCAGGCAATCACTCCCACAGCTCTCATAACTCAGACACATCGCATATATGCGTGTGTGTGCCGCATTTATATGGGGGTGTGTGTATTGCATATAGATATGCAGAAAACTCATTATCACATACAGTAATGGTAAATATTTGATGGGCTCCCTCTTTAAGTGCTAGTCCCTAGCGAAGCCATTGCAGCTCCCCCAGGAAAGCAGAAGCTTGGTGCACACTGCCCCACTGATGGGCAAGACCCCAGTGAAGCTCTGGCTGGACTCTGCCTGTCTTCTTTTGCCAAAACTACATTATCTCCTTTCATATCATTAACAAATTATTTAAAAAAAAGCTAATGATAAAGCTTGGTGCTACTTCTTAGCTATCCTCACTGTCTGTCCACAATCACTCGATAGGAAGTGTCTATTTTCCTGTGGAGCCTGACCCAGCCCTGATTCCATGAATCTAAGTTGATTTAGCTCCCTGTGCTCACATACTGTCTCACTCCAGCAGGAGTCTCATAAGGATTAATGGACTACTGCATGTGGATGAGGGTGGGGGAATCACATTTTCACTGAATGCGGGCATGTTTCAGATTCATCTGGCCCATGGACAGCATTGCTCATGCTGAGCTTATCTAGTTCAGAAAGAGTCTTCTGGTTTTCTGACTCCTTTCTTGTCAAATGGAAACCAATCAATTCTCAGAGGGTGTTGAACTGAAACCAAAAAGCCAGTTTAAAATGTATCTCGCTAGAAATTGGCAAGCCTATCTACCTGCTCCACATCAGTGCCTCTCTGCTCAAGTACTGTCTTTACTTGGCAGCAACACAAGATGGAATAAAAACAAGCAGTTCTTCCCAGATTTCTGCCTGCTTAAATTTACATACAAGATTAAATGATTTTTTGTCTTGTTATTATACCCCCTGGGTTCCTACAGTACAGGTTGTTTTATGCATAAATCATTTATGGCTGACATGTTGCCTATAATTTTCTCCAGAAACTGGTAATTTCTCAGTGCAGTAAATCTGCTATAATTTATAGCAGCAAACACCTTGGAGTTGCTGAGCTGACATTCCTCACTCGTGGTTCTAAGTTGTCACATGCTGCTGTCTGCTCTGAAGCCATTGCTGCATTTCATTTTCGGGCAAAAATTAGGCAGGAAGCCAGAGAGACCCCACCAACTTTTTTGCACAATGCTGTGGCAGCAGGCAGGCAGTAAGATGCTTGCTTTTGCTTTTATTTGGGAATTTTATTTGATGATGGAGTCAAGGAGACGTAGCCATCCCACAGCAGTTAACCTTTTTTATTTGCTGCAGTTCAACTCATTAATTAAAAGCAAAAAGTTTCCTGTGTGCCATGGATGAAGTTTTTCTGAGGAGATTAATAACTTTCTCCGTCACATGTGGTCAAGCTCTGTTTACTTTCGGCCGTATTTCAGAATGCTCTGGGGCTTTTTTGGGTGGCAGCTTGTCAAAAAAGACACACTTTACACTGATTTATCTGGGAGACTTTCATGCCAAGCCTAAAGTTGCTCAGCTGTGCTTTCTTTGTGTCATTTGTCCAAAGAGATGATAAGCTGAAAACTTGTCCTGTGACATAAAGTCGTGCATGACGCCCAGGGTCTGTGTGCACAGCTTTGGGCCTTGGAAAGGTGCATGTATGGACAACAAACTCCTGGATGAAGGGGAAGAGTGATAGTGCTCCATTATATGCTTTAGAAGTGCAAAAGCTAGCTACGGTGAATCAGGATGTGAATTTGTAGCTAATCGGCTGCTCAAAGTTAACCGTCCTCCTGTGAGGCCACATACACTGCTCACCGTGGGGCTGGGGGCTAGGACAGGGCCCAGGGGGCAGATCTTGTTCCTATCTTGCCTCCTGGTGACACCTTCATCTGACCAACCCAGGGGCAACCATCAAAACTCCTCACCAGGCCCTGGTGGCTGCTCTTCCTGTTGCTCCCCTCAGATGGGATGGGGATCCCATCCTCAGTCCCCTGCTCTCCTCAAACACCCCTGCCTGGCACAACCTGGCTTGTTTAGTCTGACAAGGCTAAGGAGGAGAGGTAGGATCACTCTCTATAAATATGTTGGGGTTAAATGGCAGGGAGTGAGAAGGGACTATTTTCAATTTTTATTGTCAGAGTTAGGGCAGTGTTTGGCTGAAGAACAAATGGTCATAAGCCAGGCACCAATAAATTTAGGCTGGAAATGAGAAGCAAGCCCTAATCGCCAGAGCAGGGAGGTCCTACAAAAGAGTTCCTATGGAGGAGCAGGGGTCCAGAGCACACTGCTGTCAGATCAGTGGCAGACAGTCACCTGAGAGGCCTGAGTGACATACTCTGGGAAGGTTCCAGTGGGACAGTGCGAGGCATCCCATCCTGTCCTGTCACTTCAAGCATCCTCTGCACCTCCCTACATCCCCAGGACAGGAGAGATACTCCTAAATCACTGCTGTCCTGAGCACCCAGAGGCATCAGCCTCCTCCATTGGGGCCAGGCTTCTGCCTTGTCTTCATACAAGCTCTCAGTCTGTCTGGACCCAGCCCAAATGGGAGACAAGGCTTGCAGCCCACATAAGCCAGCAGGACCTAGAGCGTAAAAAAAATTTGCCTTCCAGAGATACTTCCAAGATATTGTGAGTCCTCATTCCTTACTGCCAATGCCAACGACCCAAGTTTTCATCTCTTATTTATTTCTAAATCATAACTATTTACTTTTGCAAACACGGGCCCAGGTTTGAAATGTGTTCAGGCTCTTGCTGAAGAAAAGCAGCACATGTGAGCCATTTGGGAGCTTGTTTTTCATTAGTAAAGATTTTCCTCGTGTGTAGAAATAATGTTAGGAAAATAAGCTTCTTTTTAAAGATGACTGATGTGTTTCTATCAATTTTTCAAATGCATTTGAGGAGAGCATATTGACAAAGAGAATAAGAATAAAAAGAAAAAAACAGAGAAAAATGAGAAAACACAAGGAGAATCCAAATAAAAGGTCACTAACTATTAGTAGCAAAATTCCTGGGGTCACAAATCACAGTATTTTAATCAATAGAACTTCTGGTTTGCAATTAGGACTGTTCAAAGAAATTGAATAGCATTTAACTGAATATTTAATACTGACTAAAATTGCTGCTCAAGTGCAATTAGTTTAGCAGCACTGGACAGTCTTGCATCTGTCATTGCAGAGCCACACAGGCTTGAAATTCAGAAATGAAAATGCGAGTAAGGTGTATACGTGCAAAAATCATCTGGTGGGTATCGCTGAATGTTTTCATACAGGTAAATGTGTAAACACAGAGCAACAACACTAGAGAGTCATTTTTCACCGTGTTTTCCTTCTCTCTGGGAAACGGCTGGGCCAGTGCCGGTAAAATCATTTACATCTGGACAAGACTTGGCTCTGCCTGCCCCACTCCTGAAACCTCAAGGCTGGAGAGAGCCCATGGCCCTTGCTGCCACCACCAGTAACAGTCTCCCTGGGACCTCACTGTCTCGATCTCCTGCGGGGCTCTGGTGTTTGACTTAGCAGCTCTCAACGTTCCTGGTGCCATTCGACTTTTTACCATCACATCCACCACATGCAAACCCTTCAAAATGTCAAACATCACAGATTAAAATAAAATACAGTGATCACAGGATATGTGACTCCCAAGGCAGCTGTGACAAAAATGCATCCGCAATCACATACCCTATGGCATCTTCAAAGAGGAAGCCATGAAGGGAAAGATCATGTCTTCAGCATGCATTTTCAGATCAGGCATTTTTCTCAGGTCTATTCTTGGAATGTGTTTAAAGAAAACTTTCTCCCCTCACCCATTTGGAAAATGTTTTACATTCCAGCGTCAAAACTAAGATCACCACATACTCTCCAGTCCTCTCTAGGGCTCTGCAATAAATGTCATGAGGAAAAGGCTAAGGAGTGTGAGGCTTTGACTTGGGCTCTTTCAGACACTAGCTTGATTTTTAGTTGTTTACCGTGGCTGCTAGACATTGAACTCTGGACATCCTTCTCCTCCTCTGTTTCTTTCAACAGATTTCATGCCAAATTCTTTTCAGGAATGTGAGTATAAATCTGGAGAAATTCCCTGGGGTGATCAGGACCACTGCAGGCTTGCACTTCTAAATAAGAGCAGTGTACAGCCCTTGTGCTTACAAAGTTGGCATGAGCCTA
Source organism: Gallus gallus (assembly GCF_016699485.2). Classification (NCBI taxonomy): domain Eukaryota; kingdom Metazoa; phylum Chordata; class Aves; order Galliformes; family Phasianidae; genus Gallus; species Gallus gallus. The sequence continues at coordinate 32,211,022 of NC_052533.1, forward strand.
GACTTTATTTTTCCTCCCATGTTTCCAAACTGTGGTCTCAATTCAGTTTATACTGGACGGTTTCCATCTAAGGTTCCAAGAAGTAAAGCACGTTTGTGAAGAGCATGCCTGAGATTACCAGAAAATAAGAGATGTAAATACAGGCTGCTTGCTGATCTGCTCTTTGATACTTCCATGGGAGTTGGTTTTGGTGTGGCTGTCTCCCAGGCTGATTGTCCAGAAGATCCTGGGCCTGCATTGCTTTGGATATACCGTTCAAGCATGTGTTAATTCTTATCTTACACATTGTTTCTAAAGCCTGATTTCACATTTCTGCTGCTAAAAATGGCCCAATTCAGAAGGGTACATTTGTGTTTTGATTGCACATATGCCACTGGAGATGCCTAGGACACCTGTGACACCTGCTTGTGTGATGGTGGGTACTGTTTAAAGGGGAGTTTAAGTCAGTGGGATGTAATTTCTTTTCACATCCAGACATGCAGTTCTAGAGCAAAGCAGCCGAAGCCCTGCTGTTATGAACTACGATTAAGATCCTGATTAACCTATGCTCCTCTTCTCTTTGCATGAATTTGGCATGTCTTACTCACGTGTGAGCTGTGAGTGAATGTGTGTTCACCTCCACTCCTGACAGAGAGTCAAGACGGTGCATGTTTTCATGGTCTTATGGCACCAACTCTACCCTGAAAGATGGAAGAAAAAGTGTGGCAGCACAGAGGGATGAGCATCAGACCAAAGTACACAGGCTTTTAACAAACTGCTTAATGGCCAAGGGTTGAGAATGGTTACTGAATGAATGCTGAATGGTCTCAAGATGGGGCTTTTCCTCCGTCATTGTCTTACTCCCCTTTATATTTCGGTCAATCCACTTTGTCCCCACCTGTTCTGATTCACTTTGACCTATCTACTCCAGAAAGCCAGTATAAGGTAGTAAAACACACAGGGGTAGCTTTATTCTCAGTGCTCCTTAGGAAGAATGTTTCACAATAAACTCAATTTTAGGTTTAGGACAAAATTAACAATATAACTAAAGGAGTATCTCACTTTCCAATGCTCATATATGCTCTTCACTTCAGTGTCAGAGTATCTCATACTAATGGAAACTCCAGTTAACACTTCTGGTCATTTCCCAGTGCTTCCAGTTGAAAATTGTGTTTCCGTTAGTAATAAAAGGTTTTTGAATTGCCATATGTATGCCTGGTCACTAGCAGAGACTAGTTGAGAGAGTCTGATGGCATCTATTGAAATGCCTAGTATGGCAAGCAGGGGAAATATTAATCACTTCCTTTTTAAACACCAACAACTTGTTCTGTACTCGGCTGTACAGAATCCAAAGTACAGACAGTACTTGTACTGAAGAACTTGCATGTCCAAACAAGATGCTTTTGGGCCAGACATATTGCACTGAGCAACCCAGAGCTTTAATACTGGTATACTTTTAATGTTACAGCATGGAAAAATCTCAAAGGAGATTACTATATAGGCTTAAATGATTATGTGAATTGTCAGGCTTTGTAGCTAACTGATGGTGAAAGGAGCATGCTAACATGCTCCTATGACAAATAGTATTTATTTGCAGTCAGTTGCCATATGTACAGAATTATTCATCTCTTTCATATATCATTGCAATTTTGTTTTAGGACTTAAAAAAACCAACAACCCAGCCTCCCCAGAAAGGTGAAGGTGAGTGTTTGATGTGGTCATTAGTGTTGCCCTGCTGCCCACATTAGCTTCATCATGCTGTCATACTCTTCTGCTTTTAATTTAGGGTTCTAAGTAGTATGTGAAGGATTTTTGATGATTGTAGACTGAATTATAGAAAGAAGGAAAGAAAGATACTCTCTTGTTTTTTGAATATCACAACCAGTACAAGGTATTGATATCCAGCTGGACCTTTTGCCCATTCAATTTTTTTCTGCATGGCTGAATACCAATTATTCAGTTAAACATGCCTTTTTGTGCTACCCAGTTTGTATGCCCTTGGGATGAAAATGATAGCACATGAATAAGGTAATGTGTCAAATTAGCTTGGCAAAATCAGGCAATTGGGCATTTTTAAAGGCATTAAAACTTTTTTTCCGTGGTCAGGAAGCTAATACACGTCTGTTCCTCTGACCAGATCCAGCAGCCCACATCAATCACCAAGTTCTCAGACTGTTTCCTGTGTGCAGTATCAGTCAGAAGGCAGAATGACCACACATGGCAGTCTGTTGAAATGTAGGGCCCAGGAATATTTCCCGTACATAGATGTTTTTGTGCTTTGGGAAATCCTATTGTCTTGACTTTTTCCAAAGAAATCAGTCAAGAGGTTTGTAAAGGGATGAAGGACAGGAAGGGAACTCAGAGACTACACGTTGAAAAAGGGCAACTTTTATTCAGATAGCAGTGAGTTAGATAATGTGATGAAACAGCAGAGTTAATATCATATCCTAAGGTATAAAACAATCTTTCTCAGATGATGAGTTCCAGACCTAGTTTGGATTGAAAATTTCTCTATCTACACTAGCTTGTTGCTTTCCACATTGTATTGGTTAAAAATCAGGAAGAAATATCTCCTCAAAAGGAAAATGACTCACTCACAATGATCAGTTGGCAAATTTGCTGATAGATCAAGAACACAGAGTAAATGCAGATGTATACTTGTTGAGAGATTTTCTCTGGTGGGATAGAAGACACGGGATACTGATGGAACTGACACTGGTGATGCACAAAGGTTAGAGAAGGAAAAGAGCAATAGTAGGAACAGATGAGGGGGAAGGAAGTAGATATACTTCTAAATAATTTTACGTTCAGTGGGGACATTTTTTCCTCTTTTTTAGTGTAAGACCTACTATGATTCTATGAGTCTATTCAGAAAAGAATGCTCAGAAGGTTAGGAACACTGTGGAGGAGGATGAATCTTTTCATCAAAGATCTAATCATTAACCTACAATTACTGAAAAACTGATAATTACATTCCCTTTTGAAAACCAGCTGAGTATAGACATAGTGGATTAGATTTTGAAATGCATTTTATGTAGACGGTATGTGCTGAGAGGCTTTTCAAAGATGCCTGGCCAGATCAAACATGTATTTCAAATGAGTCTGAAAGAACTCAGCATCTCAATCACTTGCTTTACTGTCCTGTTTGTAGAACCAAAGCACAAAGGTGTTTAAATGGCTTCTTGAACAACTACTGGTAAGCCAGCATCAAGAGAGATCAAGTAATCTGCTGATAGCCCCAAGGATTCAGCCATGCACAGCTGAGGGAGGAAGCCAGAGAGTGGGTACAGGCTCAGAGTTTGGGACAGGGTATGTTTGTAATTACAGAAAGATCTGAAGGCCTGTTTATGAAGTCAGGGCAACCAGATCACTGCCACATAACTTAAAAGGGTTAGGGAGAGGACGTGACTTCTGCCTGTTCTTCTTGCAATGAAAATATAAGAGAAAATGCTGCTGAATCCTTAGCTCCCTCAACAGTATTGGAGTTTTAATACTTTTACTCCCAGGGGTGAAGTGTGCAAGTAACAAAGTAAATGGTCGTTATATAACTTATTATTCATCCTGTAAGCATGAAAAAAATCACAATTAGCCCTGCTTTCTCTCATGAAAGCACACTTTTATCTTTCAGTCTATGATAGCATTCTGTCCTAGTATATATTAGTTATCTTTCCCAAATCTGTGGAATGGAAAATTGAAGGGTCTGGTTTAACCAGTGGCACAGAGAGCTGGTGAGGGAAGCCCTTATCTTTCATCTGCATGAGCTGAATACAAAGTGACTCTCACCCAAAGCAAAATGAGTTTGCTGATCTCCTTTCAGCCTCAGTTAAATCCTGATTCGTGTGACAAAGCCACCGACCATACATCAACGATGTTTTGTTTTACCATGGGACTTTTCAGTCCAGAGATGCTCAAGGCTGGGCTTACATAGACATGGAATGGATCAGTTTGACCTAACACCAACATGGCCATGCCCCTGAAGGAAAATCTGAAACCAGCATGATGGGGACATTCAGGACTGAGCAAGAACCTTACCCATACAGCTCAGAAAAAAATTTTGGGCTGCAGCAACCAGATAACCCCTTTGAGCTCAAAGTGATATCTCCACATTGATTACCCTTGTGTGTAGCTGTGGATTTTCTGTAGTCAGGTGAGGAACATGCTCTTGAATGAAGGCATGACACTCTTTGCCTTTGTCTGCACGTGACAGTGCATGAAGCAGTACTGGGGCACCCCATGGACTTTGCTGCCAGGATCTCATGTGAGATGAAGCAGCAACACTGAGTGGTAAATGGGATGATTCAGCCCCTCTGGTCTCCTGAATTTTGTTCAAGAGTATCAACTCTTTCTATCAGAAAGCCAAAAAAAAACATTCCCCACAGCATGCATATACTGTATATGCTGTGTGAATGTGTGCTTATTCTGTGGTTTGTTTAGAAATCTCTGCAATTAATTCTGGAGATAGATAAACACTTTCTCTTTCCAGTATCTATTTCTTGGGTTGCTGTTCATAAAAATCAAGACTGAACTTGCAAAACTGCAAAACGGGAGAGCCTAGGTTAAATATTGCAGATTTTTCTGCTGGCCTCAGCAGAGCAGCTTCTTTAGATGAACAGAACAGCACTCACTTCAAAAAACACCTCTATTCCAACTTCAGTGTTGGCTTCCCCGTCGAGTTAATTAATCTCTGAGGACTGGAGATTAAGCGAATTTGGAAAGTGAGCAGAATTTGGTTCTTGGAGAGTTGCATACATTTGCCTTTTGTGGTTAGGAATAGAACCCAGAGACTGTTTATTCCATGGTAGGAAAAACAGTTTCTACTTTTCTTAAACACAGCTAGCTAGTTTATGACTCCTGGCAGGAGTACAACAAGTTTGAGCAACTAGTTTGTTTGTTCCAGATAATTTATAGAGGGTGGTATTAATTTTCCTTTTCCCTTAAAGGAGTTCTGTCATGTGATTTAGGTCCCCAATGAGACATTGCTTAGACCTGATAGAAATCATTCATACTATGTTCTCCAGAATCCAAATAGTCAGACAAGGGTAAGTTAAATCCATCACGCTGCTGAAAAGACATGAAATGCAACAGCTACCACTGCATCCTGTAATTCTTTGGTTCTCCAGGATGAGAGGCTCTTTTCCAGACAGCACAGCAGGGAGGTAAGTTAATTAGCAAGTATTCTTCCAAGAAACAGGCTGACGTCATTAAGGACGCTTGTGATGAACTCAGAGTAAAAGTAAAGCAATAGCCATCCTGGTGCTTTGAGCTAGAAGGGAAAAGAAGAGTGAAACCATATTAAAATGGCTATTAAGACTGAAATCAAAGCTCTCAAGAGTGGCAGCAGAGATCTGCTCTTGGTTTTGAGTCACACCAGCTCTGACCCTGTTCCCCCAGGATTAGGAATGCCCTTTATAGGAATGCCCCAAAGATTTGGGTCTTGAGACTCAGAGGGCTGGAAGGTCTTCCTGCATCCAGTAAGCAGCACATTAGAAGTCATGCCATGGTCTCTAACAAAGCCCGTTTCTCCTCCGCTCTATACGGCAGCATAGGCTGAAAGCAGATGGCCTTGGCTCTGCCGTGACTCCGACACAGGGTGTTTTACAACACCTGGCAACACCAGTGCATCATTGCATTTATTATTTTGATCACCAATTTATTATTTCTGATCATTTTCTGTGTTGCTGAGGAGTGTGGAGGCTCCTATGGAAACTGGGGATGGAGCTCACTCCCAGTAAGCAATGATGGGAGATAAATGCATAGAGTATTAGATTAAAATAATGGTGAAGGCAAAGTATAGAATTTTTAAATTACTACATTTACTATTGCATGTAAAAGGAATCCGTGGGTGCCGAAACCATGCTCTTAGGTGCTGTTTCAAATTAACGCTTGGAGTAACCATGTATTCCTGGTGTACCAGTTACTTAAACTTAAGTCTGCCTGAATCTTGTAATAAGACTTTGTGTTGCTGAGTGTTAGGTCAGCATGGGATTCCAAAGCCAAGCAGAATTACTTGACAGAATGGCCCTTGCATAGATTCATATCCTGGTTTTGAGCTCTTCTCTGATTCACACATTAAACACAAATAGTTGCATCCTGTCTTGCCTACTGTAATCACACAGAAACATGAGTTTCAATGCCAGCGGACATATATTTAAAGCTTGCATTGGAAATTTATTTCTGCACTTCACCTGGGAAACAAAAAAAGCCATAAAGAGAAATAAAGACCTTTATAACATTTGATGAAGATTCACAGAAGCCACAAAGGAACAAGTACTGCACAAAAGGTAAGCAGGGGTAGGGGAAAGAGGGATCTCCTAGCAGAGCTTTTTCTCAGAGGAATTTGCTTTGGCTCCCTTTGTGAGAGCCAGGATTAGTTGAACTCCTTGTCAGGCTCCTGGACCCATTTATTTTCCTGAGCATTCAAGGAGAGGCTGCTTTGAAGGCTAAGGAGATAATTGCTGGATGAAAGGGACTGCTAGTTTGAAGGAACCCATTTGATGAGTGTATCTTTTTATTGAGGATTTATTTTGTTCTCTGATAGTGTGTGTGCTTTAAGTGCTGTACAAAGTACCCAGAGCAATGGAGAGGCATTCAAAACAATTACATTTGAATTAATTAATATAATGAATGACTGATAGGAAGATCAAATCATTATCGTTATCTTTTAGTGATAAATGGAGGGTGGAGGGGAAGCAAAGAAGAAGTGCTGGCGTAGCTGGCTCCAGCCTAACACATGTTTATTTAAGTGACTCTATACAAACATAACCCCTCATGTCAGTTAAATCAGCAGCATGTCAGTCGGCACTTCTGGTTACAGACTATTTCAGAGCCATTCATCATTCAGTGCTATAAAAGCCATTTACCCTCAGCCCACCATCCAATCAAACCAAATAGAAAATGGAGCAGGAAAGAAGCACTAATAATTGTCCTTAGCTTCCTTTTAACTTTTGCTACAACAACTCAATACATCCTGTGTGGCAGGATAGTGGAGAGGTTTCGCTGAACTAAACAGAGATGCCTTCATCAGGCCATTAAAAGTGGGGAAGGGAGGGGAAATAGAGAGTAAAGAGCAAAAGAACAAGAGCAGAAAGTTAACTCTTGCTCTACCATTTCTTTCTCTCACAGGCAAGTTTTGCAATTTGCCTTTTTCATTTCCACCCATGAATTATTTTGCTTCAGCTATAGAGGCAATGCAAGTTCTCGGCATGCAAACAAGCTCTGATGCAAGTCTTCACGGCCAGGAGCTGCTCCTAAATTCAATGGAAACCTTCCTGGGCTGGGCTGCTCTGCCAGGGAGAATTGAGCAGCACTACCAGGGCCTGAAGAGAGTTGATAGAGATGCCTGTATGTTCACGGATGTCATAGATATCACCCTCCAAGTGATTCTTTTGTACTATATATTCACCTGTGACTTTCTGCAGGTAAATAACTTGCATGCCAGATGCCTTAGGATGGCAATGGTTGGGAAGTACAGCATGCTGTGAAACATCAGGCTTTAGAAAATTACAATTCCAAGGGGAGAAAATAATGACAGGAAGGTCTTTCTGGTCCTGAGCGGTCCCTCCTCTAATTTGATAGCTACCTCCTGCTAGTTTCGTCCCATTTGTGCTGATATATGGCTTGATCCTCCAAAACTTTACTCTCGTGAGTGATCCCATTAAGATAAATGAGACCTCTCTCGTGTGACCGAGTGAGCAGGTATCTGAATGAAATGATCAGCCAAATCAATTGGTTTTTCCTTGTCTCCCTAGTAAAAGTCCCTCCATTATAAGTGTACAAGCATGCAAAAAATGGGAGCATTACTGGGTAATAATGTGTAAAATGGCCAGATCCAGTTGCTTTTTGACGGTTCAGCTCTGGCATTTTCCTAGTTCTGTCTTTGCTCTGCCTGATTCAAATCCTCCCCTCATGTTTATTATTAGTTAACTATTTCTTAATGGACCCCTTCATTTATGAATAAGACTCAACAGCAATTACAGCCCAGTGGAGACCAGTACACTACCCATCTGCTCCGTCCCTCACTCTTGGCGTTGGCATTCTGCACAGGTTCCAGCCCCTCTCATCGTAACAAGCCGGGATCAATTTTCCAGTGGCAGCTTGGAAATAATAGTACAAAATGTATATTAATACAGAAATATATTGTGAAACTGTCCTTAAACAAACAAATGAGCCACTTTAAAATATTACCACTATAAATGACCATGACAGTAGCACAGCACATATAATAAAAAATAACTACTGAAGAGAAGCTGCTGAATTACTACAGTAATAAACCAGATGTGATTATTATCATTTAACACAGTCATTGAATACCATGAATCCCTGAAGCCATTAAAATATTTATGATTAAACATTTGCTATTCCTTATAACAGAACATATAGCCTAGTACTAAAGACTCTTAAAGTGTTATTTTGGCTAATACATGCTAGTGCCATGAAAAGGGTCAGCTACTGCTGCATAAGCTTTCTGGAGAGATCACCTAACAGCTGTCATTTGTGTTGTTTTTTTTAATGTATATATGGCCATTATAAGGTGAGATACGTCTACAGCGCATTACTTTGTTTAATAGAGAGAGATAGATGTATGTTCACACTTTCACACATGCATCTATATAAAGGAACAAACACAAATATCTGATTTTATTGGTCGAAGAATGGATGTTTTCTGTCTTGCAGGAATTATAACAAAGTTTTTAATGTTTTTAGGAAAAAAAATATTTGCAACAAAGCCACAAGCATATGCAAAACTGAAGTCTAATTACCTCCAGGAATTTCAGCGTCCAAACACTGTATTACCCATTGAACACATTTTGTCTTGTGGGCACTGAATTTATTTCCAGTGTTGGAAGTACTTCCCCAGCTGTCTCTTGGCAGTCTGGTTTTACTGCTAAAGTTACATCGGCTGCGGTGACCTGCAAGTGAGAGGCACTTCTTGTTGGTGCAGAGGGTGATGGAAATGGAAGGTGCGCTGGTCTTTGATGACAGGACCTGCAGCCCTCTTGGCCAACCCCAGCAGGTAGGGTAGGTTCTTCCCCCATGCTGCTGTACTCTTTTATCCTACCAGCATGGAAAAACAATTACTCTAATTGGGCACTTTTAAACAAAAGGATGGCAAAGCTAAACTTTGTCACAACAGAGGCAACGGTGTGGGCCCTGGGGAGCATCCATCTCTGCAAACTCAAGGAGAAGCCCAGGTGAGTGTAACTGAGGCACTCAACCATGAGGAAGCTGATACTAAGTAAGAGGAAATCCATCTTCAATTACTGTGTGCTACAAGATCCTAAAGCCCTGCTTGCTTGACCCCTACTGTGGAGGCATGTGTCCTCCAATGTGCTTAAATGATTGCTACATCCAGTGGGCATCTGCAGAGGAAATGAACATGCCAACTGCTCTGGGGTCCACAGGAAATTTAGGGAGAAATTGGGTTAGCTGCTGCTGCCTCCTTGTAAATGGCAAAGCATGATAAATGCTCCATGCCCTGCTTTTGCATAAAAGCCCAGCATGAGAACGCTTACCCAGGGAGTGGGAAATATGCACTCCTCTGCCTGAGACAACTCCAACTCACATCTCCTACAGCAGTGAGGTAGCCGCCAAGCCCAGACTGGTCCCAGTGGTGCATTAGTCACGTCTGAAGGTTTCCCTCAGGGAACTAATGGGGAAGTTTATCTGATTTCTGAATCTAGCTAGGTCAGGGCACGGTTGAGAGACATAACTCCGTGTGAAAGTGAGGCAGAGAGGCAGTGCTGATGGATTTGAGCAAGGCAGAAGCTGTGAAATTGTTTTGAGCCTCATGCTGCTGGATTCAAGCATCTCATTTTCACCAAAGGACCGCTTCAGATGCCCAGATCCCAACAAAGTCTGTGTATTCATGTTTTTCTGTGCCATGGCAAGATTCATTACAGTGATACCATGGTAGTGCACTCATCCTGGTGTCAGGAACCCCAGTAATTAAACAAAAAAATTATTTTATCCTCCAGATGACCAGGAAGGACTTCAAAGGCCTTCTATGAAGATGACTATCTGAAATGCATCCATCTAGACTTGGCTTCTTTCTATTCATTATGCCTTCTGCTAGGCAGCTTCACCCCACCAGGTAAACCTCACGTGTCTTCCTTCTGTGTCCTTCCATCGTTACCATCACCAGACACTTCCAGGTACACTGTAACAAATTAGACAGCACCATATCCAGGAACAATTACTCATAACCAAGGGTTACTCTGGCGAAGCTGCTTTTCCATTGTCAGCTATGAAGGTATTTTCTCAGTGTATAAAAGTGTCATACAAGGTCAGGGCCTCGCTGGTGTCTGGGTTTACCAAACCCAATGTCTTTGAGAGATTTTGACTGTGCCCAAAATAGAAGACAAAGGCACTGTGGCAATTGATCCAACACCCATCTGTTCAGAGCCAGTGATTTGAAACTCCTTGTTCACTTTCTCCCAAAATTTGAGGAAGGCTGGAAGTGACTTTGTGCTCATTTCTGTTGAAAACAAGGAATTGAGGAATGTGTTGGCACAAGGGAAGGTTTCACATATTCACAGTAGCCCTCAGTAAAATGCAAGTTTTCTGTAAGATAGTCCTTATTCTGATTTATTAGTTCACAAATCTATCTGAAAAGTGATCAGAAAGTATATTGGAAAAGATATTAGCTAAGTTACCAGAGTTTTCACTATTCCAAAGCATATTTAAACTCCTCTATTTCCAACTCAAAAGGCTGTGCTGTGCTGCCCCACCAGGCTTCAGGTGTTGGGTGGAGATATTCGTTCATTAAGGAACAAAAGCATGGGAAAAGATTACCTCTGGATTTCATTTGGTGTTACGTGGAGATTTTTGGCTTCTTCCTCTCCCCGGAGGCACAGACCCAGGGAAAACAATGTCCAGGAAAGGAAAACAAGGAAGAAAGCACAGAGAATTACTTAGCTAATGAAGAGGAATGGCTGACTTGTCCTGCAAGAGGGCAGTTAGCAGGGACACATCCCCTCTGGGCTCACCCAGTGAAGAACAGACACCAACACAGACCACTAAAAGGTGAGCATCGGTGGAGTGACGCTGCAGTTTCTCCAGCTGTGTTTTGTGAGCATAATCGAGATTTCTGTAGTGCCAGTGCTCACAAAACATCAAATGGCTCTGACTATCCATCTGGAACCGAAACCATTACATCCTCCCTGTATGGCTCTTAGGGGCAGCACAGAACTCAGGACGCAGATTTGTATGATATAGCGAGGAGAACCAATCAGAAAAATGATGTTAGTGCCGCATCCTGTCTGATAAAAGAGCCCAGCAAACATCCAAAGCACCATGATGGTACCGCTGTCTGTCCTCCCTCCCTCCCCACTTCCCTGTCCATCCTTTCCTATCCTGACATTTTGAGACAAGGCACCAAATGATTCCTTTTCAAATGTTACTTTTTCTCCCTGAATTATTATGTTTTTACAGTACGGCAATTTTATAATTAAGATTAAATACTTTGTGCAATTGTTTTGGCTTTTTTTTCCCCCTCTCAAACAAAATGGAACCAAGGTTCAAATCCAGAAATGTTGTGAAAGGGGATTTCTATTCTCCGTGTAGATGAATGTAACTATGATCAGAGGAAATAAAACTTAGAGCAAAAATGCTCTGGATACATTGAGGTAGATTTTTCACCATAAATCATTTGCATAAATAAAGGTAAGTTGATTGTAATCACTTCAGTATTTCCTGTAGCTGAAGTTTTACTCTATTTGTCTTTATTTCTGCTGTAGTTTCATCAGCACAAAAAAATCAAGGAAGCAGTAATAAAGAAAAAAACAGCACAAAAAATACCCACAAAAAAAAAGAGCAACAGTAGATCCAGCCGCTTAGCAGTGGGTGCTTTATTTTCTCCATAATATTTTCAGAGTGTTTGGGGGAGTAATTTCAAACAGTCAAGTCAGAGTCCATTGAGAATTGATTTTTGTGACCTCACATAGTGTAACAGAAAATTATAACAGGAAATAAACCATTAAGTGATAAACAAGGAAACATGGATACAATTACTTTCAGAACATAATTTTATTCACTCTAGTTTTGAAAATGAAGAGATAGTACTGACTGGAACACCTCAATTCTGAATGCAAACTGTACAATCTATTATATTAAACAAAGTCAAAAGCAATGTGAAAGATCTTGAATCTATTCAAGGCATGCACCTCATTACAGACTTAGCAAATTAAAACACAAATAGGATTAGAAAAGAATAATGTAACAATCTCCCACCATGGTCCCTGGAGCATTAAGTCATAAATTGGGTTTGCATTAAATTGTGCCTGCAGTATTGAATTCAGGGAAAGAGCTATAGGCTGAAGATAAACCTCGCTAGGCTGGCCAACTTTGGTATGGCTGTGTGATTTCATAAAAACACAATGAATCTGTTGGAATCTAAAAAGGCACATTCAACAACATGTATTTCATATCTTAATTAGAAAACGCAGATATGGGGTAGCAATCTCTGGCTGCAAGAGGTATAAACCCAGCCAAAAGCTGCAGACATTTGAAACTGTCACTTCACCTGGAGGTGTTGTTTAAATAAGGTAATTCAGCACTTCGTGGCATCACCTGCTGTGTTAAACTACACAAGTTTCCTGCTTTGCACAAAGCTCTAGTGTGCCCTGAGCTTCTTTTAGCTGGAAGAAACAATCTTACCCCAAAAGAGCTGAGAGAAGCTGAGTTTCTGATACAAATGCATTCTGTTGTTATGGGAACTAAAATGGTGAGCGATGTGAAAAGGATCCCTCGCTAACAAAGACCGGCTTGATGATATTATGGCAGCAGCTATGCAAAAAGCAAATATATCTGCAAGAAACAAACAGAGCTTCTCCAAAGAAGACGCAGGTTCCTGCCTGAAAAGCATTGACTCTAAAGAGAGCTGAATTCAACCTTTCTGTGACCCTAAACAAATTACTGAGGAATAGAAGGAATTAATTTACTTAATTTTTCTTTAATAAAGGCTTTATCCTTCAAAGGTATATTATTACTGTCATCATCCTCATAACTGTCATTTAGGGGATCGCTAACAGCACCTGCTGTGGCTAAGGTGCCTGTCATTTCACACCACAAAGGAATCTCTGTATATTATCATAATAAGGATTTTTTGTACCTAACTATTTTAGGGATTCTCACGCCTCCATTTGTCTGTGGCAGACTTTCACAGTTTGGTGGAGAGGAAGCCCTCAGGCTGGGGAACTGTCTTTTGGTTTCAATGCATCTTTCCTCAACTTTTGCTGCTATGAACTGCCAATATCTGCCAGTTCCCTCCACTGGATTTGTACTTTGCAGAGCCACACCAGCAGCATGCTAACACAACAACACAGCCCACCGGTATTTTAAGTCCGATCTCACAGCCGCTGCCAAAAGAGCACAGGCTGTCCTGGGAACGCTTGGGTTTTAATATAGCAGCTGGGGGGAAAAGGGACCTTCATGAAGTGACTGGGGAGTGCTAACACCAGGAATCTGTGCAAATTGATGGGCTTGCAGAGCCTGTTTCTATGCAGTGGAATCCTGGGACATTCATGCTTTCTCTCGGGCAGCAGCAGCTATGCCCTGCCCCGGAGAAGTGGGTGCTGAAGAACATCTTCAGTCCATAAAGGTAATTCTACATTGAGAGTGCTGGGATTTCTTCCCCAGTCCCAGGCCACAAAGAGCACACGAGACCTGGGGAGTTTACCAGCCCTCATTTTAGGTGAAGTGAGGTTTTACCCTGCGTGAAGGTGGAGGAATTTGCAGAGGAGAGGAATCCTCTCTCCTCTCAGTCTGCTGGAGGAGAATTTGCTGGCTAAATACAGCTGTATCCTCCCCTTGGCTGGCAGCTCCCTTCTGGAGCAACCTTTTAACATTTTTCTTGATTTTCTTAAACAGCAAACATTAGACACATTAAGAACAGCAACAACAAAATCGTTAAGCACTATAACATTCTCCGAGGAGCCAGACGTATCCTTTAATCAGGTTATGGAAAATTCATTCCTCTTCCAGCCATTTATCTTCTTTGTTTATGCACATACCGAGTGACCCACTTCTCAGCATCAAAAATAATAACAAAGAAACAACCAAAGATTCTTAATTATTTATGGACTTACGTGCCATTTCTTTTGCTTTATTGGAAACCAAATAATCAAGTTCATTCATTTCAATTAAACATAGCATGTGCGAACTGTCTATCATTCTGTCGGTGAATCCCGTTCTCTCACTTCAAAGTCACTACTTGACCTCAGTGGGGAAAAGACTGGTATTGCACTTTCTTCCATAGTGATTGATTGTTTACATTAAAAGGGAGATGCATAGGTTGAAATTAGAGGTAGGCTGTGCTTTTCTCCATGAGACTGCCTACAGCTTACATCTTCCCTACTGGTGCAAGGGTGGCAAATCCAACTTAATGTAAGTCCATCTGTTGGAAGTCATGGTTTGGGAGCTAAACCAAACCTCCCCCAGAGTGACAAAATCAGAAGACACAGTCTGATTATTTCACTGAAATTTCAGATCAACTAATTTTTGTTGTTCTTGACAAAACTGTTCATAATGATACCCATTTGATGGGAGAGCTACAGGAGGGTGAAATAGAAGTTCACACTGTAAAAAAGTGCTGTATAAACTTAACGATAACAAGCAAAGTTGTTCATTAGTATAGGCAAGATGCTTCTCATTTTAAAGAGGCTATATTGTGTTTTAACTCTCAATTAGTTGCTCAAAATTGACATGGATTAGGAATTACAAAGCAAGCCATAATGGAAATAACACAGCATTGAAAAAAATCATTACCAGCATGGAAAAAAAAAAAAAAAAAAAAACAATTAAAACTGTTCATTTAGCCTGAAAAATGTATTTTGTTACATTCGATGCTATTTTATTTCTTTGTTAGAATGTATGTGAAAATGAGATTCAACACTTACTTAGCTTTACCACCACAAAGCTAAGTAGGAATATCTCTCTAAGGCTGTTAAGAGGACATCTTATAGTGCTTAGAGAAGACGGAAGAAAGATCAGAGGAGAATGTCAGGGGGATAAAAATAATAGAACAAGGCTCACAAAAATTCAGGAAAATAAGTAGGGGAAATGTAGATCATCCTTGCAAGCATAGATGATGTAACTGCTGAACTGCTGCTAGTAGGCTTTAACATCATGTCAGCGGTATTAACACTACTTATGATTTTCTTTTATGCTTTCTGACACATCCCCACAAGCGCACACTTCTGGAAACCAACCACAGAAGATGGCAAGGTATTTGCCCACAGGGAGTAGGCTGGCAGGAACCCAGTTAGTCTCTTTCCTGCAGTAGGAATTTGTCATTTCAGGATCCAAAGAACGTTTTGAGTGGATATATTTTCTATTTATATTCCCTGAGTTATTACAGGGTATGAATGTCAATAAAAGATAAGCACATCACAAACAGACTCAGCAAGTTCTACCTGTTCTGCCCCAGGAGAGTCACCACTCAAACGATATCTCAGCGGTGGGGTGACAGTTCTCCCTTGGGGGGGACAAGAGACAAATCCCTTCCACTCCACAAGCCCCCTGGCCTGCACCATCTGATGAATTTATGTGCTCCAATACACTTAGGTGTGTATTATTCAGTGTACTGCTGAAGACCAGTTACTGTATTTTATAGCTGACATTATGGGGGATATTTTTTTCGATGAAATAAAACAATATTTGTTTCCTGAAATGGAAATGTGCTGCCTGTAAGCTATCAGCAGTCAACAGTTGCTACTGGCTAGAGCTAAGAGAGGAAAAAGAGGTGAATTTTACTTCGGTGATATTGGAAGAATAATTTATCATTCACAGTTATTTTTCAGAATTGGAGGGCCCATCTGAAAGTCACTATAGGATGACTGCTTTATTGTACTATATTAAGCAATTACTTTAAAAATAAGGGTCATGAAGATATTCTGATGGGTTGAATGCTGTGTCTGAATCCAGAATTCTCATTCTACAGCAATCATCCATGCAGGGCTGTGTGTGTCTGCCCTTCAGTTTTGGGGCCTACAGCTTTTAAACACCATCAGGGTCAGATTCTGTAATTTCTGAACACTTCACAGAATTTCATAAGTCTACTCGTGCAGTATGCATGTAAGGTAAAAAAGTGAACATGAGTTTGGAAGTGTTTGTGTCTTGATTTGCTACTTCAGAGCTGGGAAAGACTGATGAGTCATTACATGACTTGCTTCCTGGAAGACAGAACTACTTAATCTTGACAGATACTTGGTGTCAATGCAGGTATGTGTCAGAATATTCGTAGCCCAAATCATCACCAGAGATATCTGTGCCTGGGGTCTCCATAGGCCTTTCTCGGGCCACAGCAGGAGCTAACCTTCCCAGAGGGATTACAAATCAGCTTTTCCTGCCCTACAAAAATTAGTTTGGAATACAAAGTTCTAACAGGTTCACAATTTGTTGGTTGGTTGTTTTTAATAAAGTTCTGTGGGTATCAGCTCAGGTGTTATCTCTTGCCCAGGAAATAGATATTACGGAGGAGTTCAAGGAAGCACTTTTAGCTGTCAATAAGCAGAAAGAAACATCCTTCCTGATAGAAAGGTGAGATAATGCTAAAGCTTCTCCAACAACACTGAAAATGTTTGTGGATGACCAGCAAATGGGTAAGATGGATTGTAGGATTGCTTCTCGGATGGCTTGTAGATGGCTTGTTGGGACACGATTTAGTGGACCTGGTGGTGATGGTTGGAACATGGACTTAGAGATTTTTTGCAGCTTAATGATTTTATGAGAAGAACAAGCACGTTCTGTTTAGATTTTACACTGATGCAGTGCAACTATTTGCCTTTTCTATCAGGGTAATCCTGTACCAGACCTGTTTGCTCCATCAGTAGGAGTGAGGCAGACAAGAAGCAGTTCCTGGGAGACCCTGACTTTTGGCTTTGAATGCACCAGAGGATATCCAGAGCATGGTGTGCCCAAACTGTGCAGGGGTCAGGGTCCACTGCCTGCAGAAAGGTGCAGACCAGGTTGACAGTTATCAGCTTGCCTCCAGCATCCCAAGTTGAGCTGTGTGTCTGCAAGTGGGGTGATTTTGGAAGCAGCCTGCCTGTCAGAGAAAGCCTGTTCTTGGGCAGCCCATTGGCTTCTCCACAAGCTTCTGTATCTTTTGCTGCTCACAACTCATTTCTCTGCGCATTAGCTGTATTGAAGATGGGATGGTCTACAACTTTCTGACAGTTCCATTTATTTCTACTATTTTCATTTGAAGCCAAGCAACAAGCAGCAGTTGTTTCCTCTGTGGCTTGATGAATGTCAGTATTAATTAAAATTGTTCGGAGTCGGGTCGGGATTTTTCCTCTCCCTGCACCAGGCTGGCAGGGAGGAGAAGCCTGACAGGCAGGTGCAGCTGCCGAGCTGCTGACTGGAAATGTCGTCACTGAGAAGGAGGCACGGGAGCAGTAGCTGGCCTCTGACAAAGTGGATTGGAAATAGGGGAAGCATTTTGTCACCTGCACCGTGCTGCCATTCAGCACAATGCGGGGGAGGATGTCTGGATATGGGTCTCGAACTTAATCCTTTGCTCCCCTGGCTGGGGAGTCTGCAAAGGCAGCTGTTCAGCCCATATGGAGGGGATGGTGCACCCCCACCACCGCTATCTAATGATGCTTTCCTGACTGACACTCCAGAGAGAGCCCTTGATTCAGGAGGGAAGGTCAACACAGCTCAGTGCCTTGTAGCATGTGGGAGGATAAACCAGAGGGTGCATCAGGAGATGCCGCTCTTGCTGAACCTCCCTATTTCTGTGCACTCCCTTCCGACACCAATCCTGCCAAGACATCTGTAAACCCAACATCTTCCATCAGCCCCAGTGGGGCTCATGCAGCAATCAGAATTATGCTTCAGTGGCTGTAGATGTGCTTGTCTCCCATAGTGGCAGGTCTGAGTGCAGCCAAGGTGCCTCTTGGATGGCTGCATTGCTGGCATCCCCATCCCTGTCACAGCCATGAGCTCAAAGGAGGCTATTACCATATGCTACAGTTACTTTTCATACAAGATTATGGAATTATGTCCTTTTCCCTTCCAGAACTTTACCAACAACAAAGGAAAGAAATGAGCCAGTGGGAATTAAATGCGCACATTCTCCTGCCTTGGACTGAGACCTGGGTTCCTCTATCACCCGGGCACATCTGACCAGCCTCCCCAGAGTGTTTTTCTTAGGGAGAAAACAGTTTGGCTTGCAGAGCAACACCAGTTCCTCTTCTGCAAAAGGTTCTCAAAACAAAAGTTGAATGGTGAATTGATGATCTTCAAGGTCTTTTCCAACCTGAGCAATTCTATGATTCTAAGATTCTGTGGTTCTATACTAGAATCATAGAACTATGGAATTGCTTGCACTCGGTTGGAAGGTATCTTAAAAATCAGCCAGTTCCGCCCCCCCCCCCCCCGGTGTGGGCAAGGCTGCTACCCACCAGCTCAGGCTGGCCAAGGGCCCCATCCAACTTGGCCTTGAGCACCTTCAGGGATGGGGCATCCACAGCTTTATGGGCAGCTGTGCCGGTGCCTCACCTCCCTCACTGTGAATAATTTCTTCCTTATATCTCATATAAATCCACACTCTTTCAATTTAAAACTGTTACCCTGAGGTCTACACCATTCTCTGAGAAACTGAAGTGGAAAAAGAGACGGGACTAGGAAAGGTGATGACCTCTCCTTTTCAAAGGATGGGTCCGTAGGAATGATGTGCTGTAAAGGTTTAGGAAGTGCAAATTAGGGCTTTTGTAAAATTATGGTTTTTATTCACCAGACATGGAAATCTGGGCTGGACTTTCAGGAACACATTATGAGAAAAGGAAGAAGACTTTCTAAAATGTCTGCAAAAAATCTCACCTATGAACACAGGTGTGGAAATGTGATTAAGCAAATATCACTGTTGTAAACGATGACCCAGTTTCATTTCTGTGTTGATCTCACTGCACCAGACCCCTGCTCCACACCCGTCACCACAGCCCCTCTACTTATCAAGTATTTTAGTCCTATTGTCCCGCTGTAGAGAACAGTGAACACTTCTCCATGGTCTACCTGTATCTGCCAGTGTGGTTTTTCTAGAAAGTCACTGACTTCCAAGAGTTCTTTTTTGAGAAGAAATCCATCACCCCAAGTGTGGTAGTCTGAAAAAGAAATAAATCCTGAGTAGAACGGAGTGCTTTTTACCAGCATAACAAATAACCATCAGAGAACCCTCCTCCCTGTCCTCCTGATCTAACCTTACATGTGGTTCGGGTTTCTGTCTGCATCTAGTTTCTGTAAATTTCTGTTTAATAAAAATGTGTTACCTATAATAAATACACATTGCCTAGGTCAAATGAATCTGATTGTGAGAACATACTGAGAAGTACCAGGAGGATTTAATTTCATCCCTTTTAAAACATACACACTCACAAAAAAAGGAAAAAAAAACCCCACAAACCCAAGCCGTAGCTATTGAATGCTGGTTTGAATTAAATTCTATTTGTTTTAATAAAAGTGTAGTGGCCTGAGTGTACATATATTTGTTTTAGTGGCAGTGCATTGGATCCAATAAAACTGTATTGAATTCATTGCTTATATCTCATTTTCAGAGAAAATGGATTGAATGGAAAAATGAACCAGGCATGCATCAGCCAGTCGGAGGTGTCTGCTCAACTCTGGTATTCAAACACATCTGGCTAAAAGAAAAAGAAAAAAGAAAAAAATACATTATTACAAAACACTGCTTTTAAATCTAAATATGTTTTAATGTCAAGGCTGCACACGAGGGGCTTAATTACCTCTATAAAAGAGAGCAGGTTTCAGAAGCAGGCTTGGCTACGGAGAACTGATGCATCTGCTTACAGCTGCAGAGGTGGAAATCCAAGCTGGCTGGGTTACACTGGTGTAAATCAGGCTTGTTCTCAATAGGGGCAGTCAGTTGATGGCCATGTAACTGCGATAATGCCAGTCAGGTGTTGGTGGTCTCAGTGCAGGGGCGGTGCATGGGTGCATGCAGAGCCCATGGATATCACAGTTGCGGTGGGTGCTGGGGTGGGTATCCCTGGGACAGGCTGCCAGCTGTCAAGATTTTCTATGGATTCCCCAAAGATCAGCCATTTCTGTGACCTGAAGACACTCATCTGCTTGGTTTGGCACCAGATCTCCCCAGTGCCCACCCTTTTTGAGCAGTGATGCCACCTGCACACATCACTGCAAGCAGGAAAGCCACCCCAGGCCAGCAAAGGTCTGGCGTGGAGCTTCTGCTAAAAGGGTGAAGAATCATAGTATCATAGAACCATTTCAGTTGGAAGGAACCTTAAAGGTCACCTAGCCCAACTCCTCTGCAATTAATAGGAACTCAATCCCCTGCTGAACACTGGCACACAAATCATTAGTTCTCACACGCATTTGTTTGCACGCTCATTTTCACCACCACGTCATAGGAGCCCTTAAAAAATCATCATGTCCTTTCTAAATCCCCTAAATTGGATTTAAAAAGGAAAATGTTTTCCTGTATTTTTCCTGTCCTACCCTTTTCTGTGAGGGCAACTGGAGAAGAGCTCCACGCAAGGCCACTGATGTTGTAAAGGACACTGCTCAGCAGGGCAAGCACCATCTGGATATTTGTTAAGGGGTGAAACGTATGCTGCTGGCTGACCTGGCTTCCCACATACTCCAGATGGCTGTAACCTGACAACCCAACCTGAGCAACGCCTTGTCGAATGCCATGCTTCCTTCTGGGAGACTGGAATCCAGTTGTGTGGAGCCAAACACACATTGTACTCCTTTGAGAGAAAACACGATCTGCATCATCTCATGTGCAGTGTGTGCTCAACTGGGTGCCCCCTAGGGCTGCAGAGCCAATCAAAGGAAGGAGAATTTGGCTGCAGCAGAAGCTGAGCTGTGGGAGAGGAGATGGCTGCAGGCATCTCCAGTCTTGATTCCTCAGCAAACTGTGAATGAAGAAATAATTCAAGGAAAAGCAAACCAGCTGAGAGTGAATCAGTGTTTGGTTAAAAATGCAGCTGTGGAGGCATGAGTACTGCAGTGAGCATCACCTACTGAGACCCCGTGACCTTGTGGAAGTGGGATAGAAATTATAGACACTGCAGTCAGTTCATAAACCACAGAGTCAAGAGTAGCCAAACCAGGTTTGTGATTTCTGTGAGGGCTTCACCCTTGCAAGGTGAGAGTGACAGACATCATGGAGCATCTGGATGTGGCTCTGGGCAGCCTGGTCTGGTGGTTGGTGATCCTGCACATAGCAGGGGATTGAAACTAGATGATCATTATTGTCCTTTTCAACCCAGGCCATTCTATGATTCTATGATCTTAGAGAGTGCTGGGGAATATCTGGAAGTGCCAGCAAGAAGGAAGGCAGCAGACTGCATAGGGATGCCCTGTGAGATGCTCCCTGCATGGGGCCATGCAGAGATGCAGATTCTGTGAAGGACTGAGAGAGATGTATAGGGAAGAGGAGTCTGGAATTTTTTTATCAATTTGGCAAATTCTGCAGTGGGAGAGTCTGCTCTGAAAATATGGGCTTTATGAAACAAAGCAGGACAAAGTTGTTTGTATAAGTAATGAAAAGGGTTGAAGAGAGTTTTAAGTAGATGTTGGTATAAATCCAGCTGTAGAAGAGTACATGGTCTGAGATGACACCAACTTCAGAGGTGACAACATAAATTCTTTATCAGAGGGGGTCTGGATAAATTAAGGGAGGACAAGTCCCAGCAGGGCTATTAAATTCCATGGTCCAGTTCCTCCCAGCTCTGGAAGCTGGGGGTGTAAGCGGGGGATTTACTAGGGCATCGTGTCACATGGTAGAAGTAGGTCCTTCACAGTTTCTTTCTTGATTCATGATCCCTGCAGCAGCCGGTGTGATGGAGGTGGTTAAGAAGAGTTCCTTAAGCTGTCCCCTGAAAAGTCACCCACCTGGTCCTGTGTCCCAACTCTGCCCCTCTCTTGGGGCTGGGGACACTGCAGCCACCCAAGCTACCCATGCAGACATCTCCTGCCCTCTTCATCTCTTGCCCTGCCACGTGGGAAATGCCTTGTTTGAGTCCTAAATATGTTTCATTTAAGCCCCAATGATGGTATACTAAGTGCTGTAATCTTTGCTAGGTCTCTCTTTACGCTGCTGTAATTACTGTAATAAGCGGTCTTAACTGGCTCTTTTATAAGTAACAGCGACATAAAAACATCTCTGTGTGCTTTCCTTTAATGAGCTATAACTTCAGCATAATCTTCCTGACTCCATTTTCCTTGGGGTCTCTGTCACATTGCAGTGTTATGGGACACAGTGGTGCAGATGCAGGCAACATTTTTGGGAGGCCTTGCAGAACTTGATGGCTCCGTCTGTGGGTTCCATGACCAGCCAAGCCCCTGGAGGGACATCACCGCCCTGGGAAGCACAGGTCACACTGCCAGCTGCTGCAATATTGCAGGGAATGTAACACAAGCACGTGCGCCTTCTGCCCGTGTAAGGACATCACAGAATGAGTGATGACAATAGGGACTGACACCCAAATGCTAGGGCAGAGGTTCAGTGCTGGGGCCAGTAACTGATACGAGGAGCTGCAGATGAGACCCCAGCACAAGGATTTGAGGGACAGCTGTGCTGAGCTCCCTCCATCACTGGCACCGATCCACCATTCCCACCCATCACCAGAAGATCCCGAGGAGCATCTCAGTCCCCAGCAGCCCCACCATGTGGGCACGGAGCCCACTCCAAAACAGCCTCACTCAATTACACCACTGTAACACCTCACCGACGGACGCACGGTTTGACTGCTGATGGCAGATGGACGAACACTTGTCGGTGATCTGGTGCTGAGCGAGAGGCAGATTTATTTCCAGAGCCTGCTACTCTTGTTTCTTCCAATGAAGCTGCAAGGCAGAGCATACATCTGTGGGTTTTTTCCTTCCAAACATGGCTATGCTGCAGGGAGATCCATCACTGAAAGCCATAGGGTTTTGGGCCTGTTTGTGTGGGAAGGAGGAAGGCAGAAGCTGCAGCTCTGCACAGCACTGGAAGCTGCTCGACTGCACAAGTGTGGGCTGAGTTACCAAATCTCAACCATAGCCTGAGCCAGGATGGAAGCTGGCTCACCAGCAAAGAGCTGCAGAGCTGCAAAGCGGAGTGAAAAGGACCGAATAACCACATTTAGGTGATTTTAATGTGCACCCTATACATAACAACATCCATAAATTGCCACCTTGGAGCTGGGCAAGGGTGATCTTAGCCCCACCTGCACCCCAACTACTTGGGGGCATGGAGAGAAACCCTCCAGGGGCAGCTGCGCTGCTCTCCTGACTTAAAAACCAGCAAGTAAAGCACATCTGCAGATGTATTGGTGCTTTCCCTGCTCATTTTTTATAAGATCCAGCTTAGGATAACAAAGACTTGAAGTAGGTGGAATATTTTGTGACTATTTTTTTTTTAGAACACAAGGGAAACACAGGGGAAGTGGAAAAAATCAGCTGTGCCTATTGCACGGGAATCTGCTTATGCATGATTTGAAAGCAGAGCAGAGTTTCACTTCATTCTGTCTTGTGCTGTGTTTCATATTTCATGCTTTGGTTAACAGTTATTTAGTGTGTTCCTAGAGGCTGTGACAGGTTGTCCTGAAAGTCTGTAGACTCGCTGAGCTCTCCACAGAGCATGGCAGAATGATAGGAGCAAAGAATTCATTCCTTTTTATGCAAAGAAAAAAATCATTTTAGTACTTTAAAGACCCAATCTCTCCTTCTGACATCGTAACATGAAATGCTAAGTTATCAATTTGGGATGTCTCAACTGCTTTGAAGAAAATAAAACAACTCTGTGTGAAGCCTCCTTTCCATAGATTAGAGATATACAACTAGGAGAATTTTGTTTTCCTCTTGAAATCAGGTGAAAAATAAAAAAAGACAGTGTTATTTTTTCCTTCTCTTTTCAGCCACTTCTAATTGTGGCCTGTTTCAAGGGTTCTGTAAGTGCTTATTCTTCCCAGTCCCATCTTGCTGGGGAGGGGAGGTACAAGAACGAGCTCTGTGATGGTCTATTCGTGAATGTCCTCACTGTGTGCTGACCAGGACTGGTGCCACTAAAAGTGTTGTAAGAATGTAGGGAAACCGTTGTAACATCTTGAAGCAGCTGAGGCCCTCTCCTTCTGCCTGAGGGTTTCCATGGGGCTCTGCCATGGGCATCAGCTGGGCTGCCCGCAGCCCTCATTGTGGTGCAGGTGCTGGTGGCTGCAAGGAGAGGGCAGGAGCCCTCTTTTCTAGCCAGGTCAGGTATGAGAGCAGTCTGTTCTCAGTGGGATGCCTTTTTACTTCTTTCTGCTTATTGCTCATGGGTTTTCCAAGGAAGCCAGCATTTTCACAGTACATTTTTTAGCCAAACTTCTCTCATGTATTTTTCAGTAGCTCCTTGCATGCATAGCATGTTCCTCCTGAATTACCCACAAGGCCTTGGCTCCTTCCTGCTCCTCCTCAGCTTTTACCATGAAGGTTTGCTCTGTCAGCGGTACAGAAAGGCAGCAACTGGGATAACTGAAATTTATTTTAACCTACAACTTTATGTTACAATTGTTTTTGTCCCTGCCTTTATCTGCTGGCTGTCTTGTTGGTCCATGAGCTTTTCTGAACAACAGCTATGTCTTTTTGATCATGTGAAGAAGGACTCCAGTAACTCAACCCCATCCTACAGCTTTCCTCCTAGCTCAGGTCTCCATACTCTAACTGGGAAGCACTGTTCTATAGTAGAATCATAGAATCATAGTATCATAGAATCATAGAATTGCTAAGATTGGAAAAGACCCACAGGGTCATCCAGTCCAACCATTCACCCATCACCAATGGTTCCCACTAAACCATGTCCCTCAACACAACATCCAAACGCTCTTTGAACACCACCAGGCTCAGTGACTCCACCACCTCTCTGGGCAGCCCATTCCAGTGCCTGACCACCCTTTCAGAGAAGTAGTATTTCCTAACGTCCAGCCTGAACCTTCCCTGGAGCAGCTTGAAGCCATTCCCTCTAGTCCTATCACTAATAGAATAATAAATCCATCTCTTACTCAGATTTACATGAGTTATTGGTTAAGAGTGTCCTTTTCGTAGAGTCACACAATCACTGAGGTTGGAAAAGACCTCTAAGATCATTGAGTCCAACCAACAACCCACCCCCACAATGCCCACTATCCATGTCCCTCAGTGCCACATCTACACGTTTCTTGAACAACTCCAGGGATGGTGACTCTATCACCTCCCTAATTAGCCCATCCCAATACATCACCACTCTTTCTGAGAAGAATTTTTTCCTAATATCCAACCTGAGCCTCTCACTCTATCACTGTTACTCGGGAGAAGAGGCTGAGGCACCTCACCACAACCTCCTTTCAGGTCATTGCTGAGATTGATAAGGTCTCCTCTGAGTCTCCTCTTCTCCAAATCAAACCATCCCAGCTGCCTCAGCTGCTCCCCATAAGACTTGTGCTCCAGACCCCTCACAGCTTCATTGCCCTTCTCTGGACATGCACCAGGGCCTTGATCTCTTTCTTGTAGTGAGGGGCCCATAACTGAGCACAGTACTTGAGGTGCAGCCTCACCAGCACCGAGTGCAGAGAGACAACAATACATAATTATTTATAACCATGTTATGCAGAAAGAGAGATAAGCGGCAGTATGAATGGCAGCAAACACTCATGGAGAGCTGGTGTCCTGTCCAAGATGTGGCTGACTGATGCTGACTCGTTTCTGATCTGTGGTTTTACCTTTCACATCCAGAGGATGCAGCAGGGACTGTGTTAACTGGGCTGTGGTTTGGAAATGGATTCCCTTTGCCAAGATTTCCCATCTCTTTTCTGTTTGCTTTCCATAGACATTCAAGGGATGGAGTCTGGATTGCATGAGTACCCATGGAAAGCCCGTTTGAAATCTGCACGCTTGAATTCTGCCATGTAGCAAAAGTGCTGGGCTGAGATGACAAAGCTGTAGCAGAGCCTTGAGCTCAAACCTGCCTAATGAGGGACAAAATCCTTCATTCACCATTGCTGCAACCATTTCTCTTCATTGTGATCTCTACAGTTAGTGCATTTAGGAAGGATACTACTTAACACAGCTAGGTCCCAGCTCCTCTGGACACTTTGCTGGAGCCCAGGCACCTGGCAGCCAGATGAGGGTCTGCCCAAGGGGTTGGCTGGCCCATGGCTGCAGGTGCTGTTATTTCAAGTGAAGGCAATAAAAAGAAGATTTGCATTTCAACTGTGCTCATACACAGCAGACCTTGTGGTATCATTGCTTTCCCAGGACTGAAGCAAACCTCCTCCAGCAGAACAAAACCTATTAGCAGCAACCCAAACAACTTTTCCTGATCCTGCACTGATGCAGAGGGAGGAAAAACCCAGCCCTGCGTAGTGGAGTTGGTGATGAACTCAGCCCTCTTAGAAACAGACAGGTTGAAATACTTGCAGCAGACCCTTCACAGTCTATCTAACCTGTTGGAAAAGAAGAAAGATAATAAATTGAACAACTAAATTTGAATTACAAATAAATTAGAGGAAGCCACAATCAAGGTACTGACATTTGGTAAGCAGGGAAAAAAAAAAAGAAAAGAAAGCTTTTGTGTGAGTAAATTATCTTCTGAGGATTATTTACTCAGCTCTGCTGCCACGAACCGTCAGGATGGGGCAGACAGAAGCAGGTACTTTGCTTGCTGGTTCAGGCTTCTGGTCCTGAGAATCAATCTCTGACCATTAAGAAAACACAGCTGCCTTTTCAAGCGTAATTTATTCAATAAGATGTTCTTTTTTTCTTCCAGGAAGCTGCAGAGATTCTTGATTTTCATTTGTCATTGTCTGGAGACGTGAAATAAGTTTGCTATGTAGTCCATTTCATGCTAATTTCTCAATATATTCATATATTCATTTGGGGCATTGGATTTGTGGAGAACTTTGCTGATTCTCAGGCGCTGCCATTACAAATGAAGGTAAACCTGCTGAAGCTAATTTCAATCTATTTCTCTAAAGCAGATAATATTAGAACTAATTGCACAGGAGAGCAGCTGGATGTTTTTGAGCACTTCACAATGCTTGTGAAGAGCAAGGTCCTAAGACAGGGAGCCCTGGCTCTGCTCCGTGCTGCACTGCCCACACATGGGACCTTGGTCACTGCTGAAGAGGTGCTGCTGGCTGGGGTCAACCAGCACCCCCCTTTTTGCAAAACTGTGTACCTCTCAGGGAGCTCATTTCAGATGTACAAAGTGTTCAGCAAAACCCTCCATCAGCCACTCCCTGAAGTGGAGTGAAGAAGGAGCAATCTCCCAAGCCAAGTCCTTCAGACCAGGAAGGCACAAAGACCAAGGTTGGAGCCACACCACCACAGAGGCGTTCCCTGAGACATGGATGCACGTAGGGAAGTGGTCTGCACCTTCTGCATCTGCATCTCCCAACTTCACACACACTCTGTGATGCCACCGGGTTATTTTTAGGTTGTTTCAGTCATATATACTTCTGCAAAAGCTATGTCTGGGAGTTTTGCCAAACTGAAATCTGTAGCCATCTATACATCCCCCACAAAGATACATAGAAAACGGCCGCTGCAGCCTCTATCTGCTTCTCAGAGTGCCAGGGAATGGGCACATCAGTCTGCAAGGAAAAGGAGTGAAGAAGAAATGCCACATGGTGCAGGGAAGGTGAAGGGCAGGTCCTGAGGAGCTGACGGGCATGGGATGGGATGTGAAGGGAAGGGGGTCCATCTGCAGTGCTGGGAGGGCTTTGTGTGAGTGCTGGGCCCTCCAGGAGCCCTCAAGTACATCCTGCTGTCTGCAGAGAGAGCCAGGAAAGTACGGGGCTGCCAGCTCAGCCTGCCTTTCCCAGGGTGGGAAGCTGTCTGTCTGATAACCAGGCCCTGCCACAGCTGCCGAGCTCCAGATGTTGTACCTCGAAGAGTTTGTGAATTCCTTGTGAGAGAAATGTTGGCCTGGGAGTGAGGTCTTGGAATTTCATCTGGAAGCATCTTTCCTTTTGTCAAAAAAGCATCGTGAACTGGCAAGCAAACCATATTTTCACTGGGTTTGGAGGCATTTGCATGGGTTTGGTGCAGCTGGGAAGTACAATGTGCAAATGGAATCCAAGAACCGCAGAGACAGAGCAGAAGCACAGCCATGAGCACAGAAATGAGCCAAGCCTCTTGCTGCTGGTTCACATTTTTCCTGGGTTTGAACTGTTCTGCATTCAGTGTAACAGGGCACAGTGCACTGAAATGTGGGCCAAAGCTACAAAACAGTTTCTTCTCTCCTCCTAATCACTGGCAAAGCTTTAGAACAAACAGAAAGTAACTCAGTCCCTTTGGTGGCACCACCTTCCAGTTCAGGTGTCAGGATTCTGCAGAACACATCTTAATCACGTTCACAAGCCATGATGCTGTCAGCCTTATGGGGAGGAATTTTTACTACAAAAATGACTTTTTCCTTACCACAAAAGTATGGATCAGCTCAATTCTGCTGTACATAGAGGACCAATTATCCACAAAAGAAGTCAGTAGAGAGAAAGAATTTAAATGCTAAATTGACTCACCCAGGAAAGCAACGTTTTAGTCCAACGCCTCCTCTACATCCAGAAAAAAATTTTGCTAAGAGAGAGTTTCATAAGGAATCTGTGTTGAAGTAGATCTATTATCTGATAGATAAGTAATGGGCTCCATCAGTCATTTTTATCCACGGAAAGGGGCAGAGGAGGGGAGCCGGCAGGACGGCTGTCCCTGGAAGCACTGCCAGGCAGCGGGATTGCGTGTCTGTGCACAGACTTGAAGAGACACAGATCATCAGATACCAGCACATGCCTTTGAAAACGGGTCATAAACATTAGAGGAAAGGATACAAGGACAAAGGGAGTGATGGAGCTCTAAGCGGCAGAAGTTATTTAAGTGTGTGTATGTATGTGTGTGTGTCTGCCTATGTGTAAACAAGCAGGATGAGGAACTCAAGCCTGACAAACAACTCCACTGAGCTAAAGGTTTGTTTATAACAATATCGCTCAGCACTCCTCTGTCTCTCTCCTCAAAGGGACATGCATTAAATACAGTGTACAATAGCACCCAAAATGCCTGGGGAGCCCCGGAGGCATGGGGTAAGGAGAGCTGCAGCAGGGAACAGCCCTGTTCATTCCCATGAAGGCACCACGTCTTCTCCATGAAGAAACCTGTGTGTTCCTGGCCTGGGACAACAGGCTGTCCCTCCTCATCTCACCTTGCACTCTTTGGGAAAACAAGCCATAGTGCTGCTGAAGAGGCTGGAATTCAAGGAGCTGTGCTTCTGGAAGATAATAGCCACCCATGTGTCTACAACAGGGCTTCCTCCCTCTTGTGACTCAGGTGAAGGAAATGGGAATCTAAGAATCTGGTGGGAGAGAAGCCAGTGGGTTTGTATTGCAGAAGGCCAAAAGCTGAGGTGGGCAAACACCATGGGAGAAGCTCTATGCATCGTAACACAGAGCGATGCTTCAGAATAGCAC
The DNA here is from genome assembly GCF_016699485.2 of Gallus gallus. Classification (NCBI taxonomy): domain Eukaryota; kingdom Metazoa; phylum Chordata; class Aves; order Galliformes; family Phasianidae; genus Gallus; species Gallus gallus. The sequence continues at coordinate 32,240,445 of NC_052533.1, forward strand.
CATGTTCAAAACCCAGCAGAAATTACGTTCAGCAGTTCAAATCAATAGAAAACTGGGAGCACTTCTGAGCCCTGCGCTTAGTGCTGTGTCTTTACTACAAACGTCGCTGTTCCTGTCCAAAAGATATAAGCGGGTGTCGTGACTGGAAGTGAGCAGTGTGCTCAGTGCTCAGACATCCCTCTGTGGAGCCAGCAGTAGCCTCAAGCACATGGGATCTCAAATGGAAAAATACTCACATGTTGGTGAGCACACGTTGGTGAGCACATGGAGCCTACCAAGCACACGTACTCCAGAATCCCCTCTATGCTTGCCTGCAGATGCAGTCTGGCACTAACCACAGTCTTCCCAAAGCAGCGCATACCGTAAGCCATATGCTAAACCTGACACAGGGACATGACGGAGCTGCAGAAGAGCTTCTGACTATTATTATTATATTTATTGCAGAGCGCAGTTGTCCCAGCTTTAAGAGGCAAGGCTGATGAAATTTATTGCTGTATTAATAATCCTCATCATATCCTTTTTTGTGGATCTCTCTTGCATGTTCCTTTAAAGCCCATGAGATCACCCACTGCCTGGTAATGGGAAGCAGTTTATTATGAAGACAAACTGACAGATTTTTGTTCCCATGAACTGTATAAGAAATCTAACAACCAGATGCAGATGGATCAATACGGGTTGCTCTTTATTTATCACCCCCTGTCTTCCTCACTTTATTTTTATGGCTATTAAAGATGCTATCATTGATATACCATTTTTGACTGTCTCTCCATAATGTGTACACCGGACAATGCTGCCACTGATATCTGTGTAAAAGGCACTGAGTGAGCTGGGAGAGCTCAGCACCAGGTTAGTGGGCTGGATCCCCACTGAGCAACATCTCTGTGACACCCCAGCTGGTATGAGGGAGGTTTGATCTTTGCTCTGAGGATGTGAGCGCTTCCAGGTGTGTGGATTTCTTCCCCTTTAGGTGGAACTCTGTTCATGTTGTTCCCTTTGCGTGTGTGATCACCAAGGAGCACAGCAGTGCCCAGCTGCAGCTCTTTGACGATGTGATTTCAATTAAAACTTGCTGCAGAGGAGGGTGAGTCATGCTCCAAACTGTGACGTTTTGTCAGAAGCAAGAAGCTGACTGAAGGTGAGTGGCTCTGAAGTTGACATGGTTTGCACAGCCTGACGGCCTCGTGTCATCTCATTTGGCTGTTGACAGGAGAATTAAACCTGATTACAGAAACATGGGTACAGGGGATGATCTCGTCTACGTTGCACTCACAAGCCAGGTTTCTGTGGCCCACCCCTGTCCCAGCAGCAGTCAGGAGGTGGCATACCAAACCCAGCAGTGTTACATCCACCCCTGCTCAGAGAGCTCACAGCCTGATGCACACTTCCAGTTTAGCATTGGTACGGATGAATTTAAGGGCCTGAGATAGAGAAAAGGCTGAAATCACAGAATCGTAGAACCATTTGAGTTGGAAGGGACTCTTTAAGGTCATCTAGTCCAACTCCCCTGCAATCACCAGGGACACCTACAGCTAGATCAAGTTGCTCAGAGCCCCATCCAGCCTGACCTCGAATATCTCCAGGGACGGGGCATCCACTGCCCCTCTGGGCAACCTGTTCCAGCGCCTCACCACCTTTATTGTAAAAAAAACAACTTCTTTATATCCAACCTAAATCTCTCCTCTTTAAGTTTGAAATCATTTCCCCTTGTGCTATCACAGCAGACCCTGCTAAAGAGTTTGTCCCCTTCTTTCTTACAGACCCCCTTCAGATACTGAAAGACTGCTCTCTGGTCCCCCTTGGAGCCTTCTCTTCTCCAGGCTGAACAGCTCCAGCTCTCTCAGTCTGTCCTCATAGGGAAATCAGACCCAGAAAACCTGGTTTTCCAGGGAAATCAGCTCAGCTTCTGTAAAAAGCAAAGCAAAACAGAAATCCTCCCCAAGCTTTTCAGAAGCAGCTCCCACTGTGCTCCTGCAATAGGATTTGCAATAAGACGTGCCAAGATGAGAGCATGGTGCTTCTGTAGTTCTGGCACCAGGTGGGTCTATTGAAACAGCCAGCATCGGCAAAGCAATCTCTTCAGATTTAATAGGAAGGAAATAAATCCTTTTGCTCTGTCAAACAGGAACAAAACAGGAAGAAACCCAGCACAAAGCATTATAAAAGAAGGAAATATTATTCTAGCAACTCAATTTGCTAAAAACAAATGGAGTGGCTCTTAAATTGGGGCATCGGTCTCTGGTAGCCCAGCACCCCCAGTCAGCTGCTCACCTTTCCATTCAGATGCTGTGAAGGCAGAGGTACTGCGTTCACAGTTACAGCGGATGACTTCATCCCTCTGAAATGACTTTAAAAGATTAGAATTCATAGATTATTTATTAACTCTCAGGGAATGTATTTCCAGAATGGGAACAACACATTGCATCAATGTCTAGTTCCTCAATTTAACTCTTTTAATTAACGGGGAAATGTGTACTTCTGTAAAGCACTCAGCCTGCATACCACTGCACATGGCTTTTTCCTTCGTGTTTCCTTTTTAGTACAAAGCCTTTGTTCCTTTAAACTCATGTTAATAACAGTGATCATAACACTGGAGTCATCTTGTGATAACTCATAAATAACCGTTCTCACTAAAACAAAGCTGCTAGGCAAAGCCACCCAAGCAGGCAGCACAGCGGTGTCACTGACCCGCTCTGATAGCGAGCTCTGATTCACAGGTTGGCAGAAAGCTTTGTGACAGAGGGGCACTGGCAGCTTAACCCAAACACTTTTGCTGCCCAGATAACAAAAACCACCTCATCAAAGTCGATGACAGCAGCCACGGTATACCCAGAACTGTGATCCCTCCTTGCTGAATTTTTGTAGCAAATATTTCCCATCAAAGCCTCTCCTTGGTTCTTGGGTAGTAAAACAGCATGCCTTAGAAGTGGTAAAAAAAGAGACACGATGAGCATAAACACTGTGTTCCAGACCTCCAAATCAGGTGTCACTCCAGATGAAATATAGAGCTGTTCACAGCGAAGTGGAAGGACTTCTCCCAGCAAGGCTGAGCGGGGTCAGGCAGCTGAGGAGACGGGAACACCGCGTCCTCCTGTGGAGCGGAGGGACGACAGTGTGGTAAACACAGCCCCAGATGGCCCTTCTATGGGAAAAGGGGGAATTCACTGTCAGGAGGCAGTGCTGGGATGGTGTGTTGGCCCAGACAACGAGGTAATTCAGGTGCTGTCAGGACATAATGTCACCTTTAAAGAAATGGTGATCTGTTTACTGAGGTATTGTTTGGGGTGTAGTCCTGAGGTGGCCTCATTTCACAGGGATGGTGAAGGGTTGAACTATTTTTAAGCCACATAAGCGTATTTTTCCTTTTTCTTTACTGCTGTTGATTTTCAGCTAGGTTATATGCATCAACCTTAATCACTGAGCATTTAAAAACATGCTTTATAATGCATTTAGGCTCAGCGTAAAATGTTATTACATGCTAAGATGCTATGGACCACCTTCACCTCAATGTTCTGATTCATTAAACGGCCACACTTGTGTGGTGCCATCCCTCAGTGATGGGGCATCTGTCACGTCCATTCGTCCTTTGCAGCATCTCTGTGGAAGGCAGCAAGGCTTTGCAGGATAAGATCCATCCAATCAGAATCATTGGTAAGGCACAAGAGCTAGGGAGCAGAAAGAAGACCCATCAAGTTCCCATCAGGCTTTTATGACTGGATACGTTCTCTTAAAAAACAGTTCTGTTTTTAAACTCTTGCACTTCACGTTTGCAGTTGTGAACTCGAGAGTGAATTAGTTACTGGGAATTGTCAAGCTGGTCTAACTGAAAATTGCCTTTGAGCCTCATCAAGCAAAGTAAAAGGCTCTACTTTTATACCTCCAAAATTCATTTGCTCTTTTATATGGAAAAGAGATTTTCTTTGAAAAGGTGCTTTCACAATTTGCTGAAAATTTTGAAATGGATGATCTTGTTCCAGAAATTCTCAGCATCCTAAATTTCCTCCTTTTTTGGGGGAAAAGATGATTTTTGCAAGTTTGGACAACGCTTGGGACAGGCAGCCAAGCAGCATCCCAATTAACCAAAGAGCTAAAAACATCCATGAGCTATTCTTTGCTGGTTGCTGGAAGTGAAGGCAGCTGCAGTGCAGAAGAAGGTTAATTACAACTGAAGAAAGACAACTGTGGGACCTGGTCCTGCCTATATAAACCCTCAGCATTCCTCTGGGCCAAATCCTGAAATCCTTTTACACAGTATTTTATTTGCTCACGCTTCCTTTATCTTCCAGCTTGAATTCAGCGCATACAACATAACGGCTGCCGAGGCGGAGTTATGGGATGTGCTGGGAAAGGAGCTCCAAGCTAGCAGCAATTTGCATGTTTAATTAACTCTATAATCAGGACACTTGGGCAAGACTTTTTTCAAGGAAACATTCTTCACCTGGAAATGTGCCACTTTCAGAAAGAGAAACCGTCTGTAGAAGCACACATGCTTCCCAAGGCAGGAATGGGGGCTCAGCCCCAAGGGAGCAAAAGGTCCCTCCTCCCTCCCCCCCAAAATTCACAGCTGAAGCTTAGGTGAAGGCATTCTTATTACTGCTAAGACAACAGCAGATTAAATAGGATGAACCAATCGGCTATACTTCTTGTAAAGTTATCCCCAGAGATGAATGTACAATGTTGTTATGGAGGCTGCAGTGGTGTCTGCAGCGTAACTAAGGCTGACAGACTGCTTGCATGTGGGTGGCTGTCTTCTTTCCAGCTGTGACCAGCTGAATTATATCACCTGTCCCACTTGATATATTAGGATATGCCCAAACTCAAGATGCATGTTGCTGCAATAGGGAAATTAATGTCCACCACTGGAGGCAATTAATAATGATTAGGAGAAAAACAGCAGGGTTAAATCTGTGCATTTAACAAAGTGTTCATACAGCTTTTTTTATACCATACTTCAGCCACTGGGTTCTCTCAAATTTCTACTCTTTCGGGGGGGTTGGGACAACCTTATCTTAATGTGGAAACTTAGCTGAAATGTCAAAGTTGTTTCAGTGGGACATGTTTATTCATTACTTAATTCCAGCTCTGGCATGTGGAAGAAAGCATCAAACATGCCTGGGTGAAGGATTCTAGAGAGAAAAATGTTAACATTCACTTGTGTCCATTTTCATTCAGAACAGCACAGCTCGACATATTCATGTTTGAAGTCTCCAGCATCTCTTTGATTTCTGGGCTCTTCAGCTAGTGTACTAAAACATGGCAGCAAATTGGCACATGGAAAATTCGCAGTGCTCAGTTTAGTGCAAATCCTTAATTACCATAGAAAATGGTGAGTGATGGCTTATTAATTTCTCTTTTGTGGCCAAAATGTGATTTCAGATACGAGTCCTGGGCATGTAATAGGAATAGGATGCTCTTGCATATTTTAAACCTCCAGGATATAGGAAGCCTCGTGGTGTGCGGTGCTTCATGAATCTCTATAAGAAAACACAAAGCCTGTATTGCCAAATACAGGCATTCCAAACTGTCTCTAAAACTGCAAGGAATCACTTTCATGCAGTTTTAATAACAACGAGATTCCTTAATATTCCTGAGATTTATAGAGCAGACATCCACACTCTCAAATCTTTTATCTGCCTTTGTTTTTTTGACTGCCTTTTTTCACATTTTCACACCTTTCTTTGAAGCTACAAAGACAGAAGTCTAGAAGGAAAGCTGCAAACTAAAACTCCAAGCCTTGAAAAAGAACATGCTAATCATGATAAACTAGGAAGAGTCTGCAGTGGGATGCATGATGGCAGGAAAATGCATTTCTTACTCTGAAGTTCCACCTCAAGTCAACTTTCAGGGTCAGGCAAGAATTTCCATTAAAACTGAGGGATGAGTATCAGGGATTTACCCAACCCAATAGCCATTCTCTCTTGGTAGTCAGGATGGGGATGGGGATGACGATGGGGAAATGCATAAGAAATGCTCTTAAACATTCACATTTTCCTTGCTAGCTATATCTTTTCAAGCTTCTTACGTGATACAAAGTGTTCTGGGACTACTTCTCCATTGTCATGCTTGTGGAATACGGTAAGGTCATTTGCAAAATGTTGAGAAGTTTGTCTTCATCCATGTGTTTAATACTCTTTTTCTTCTACTTCAAGCTCAGTACAAATATAATCCAGAAGCACTCCTCAAAATGAATGAAAACACTGCAAGTTCAGTACTGGTGCGCAGCATAAGTCCTGCAAGTTCACCAGATGCACACTGCCCAATTTATTTTCTGCATATGAATGACAGTACAGAAATACTTTTCATAGAATCACAGCATGGCTTGGGTTTGGAAGGGACCTTAAAAACTACCCAGTTCCAACCCCTTGCTTTGGGCATGGCTGCCACCCACCAGCTCAGACTGCCCAGGACCCCATCCAGCCCGGCCTTGAATGCCTACAGGGGTGGGGCATCCACAGCTTCTCTGGGCAGCCTGTGCCAATGCCTCACTGTAAAGTAACAAATTTCCTTCTAACCTCTAATCTAAATCTCCTCTCTTTTAGTTCAAAATCATCTGCCCTTGTTCTATCACTGTTAGGCTGTGTAAATAGTTGATCTCCCTCCTGTTTATAAGCTCCCTAGTGCTAATAATTGATAAGGAGCAGCATGTTTGCTCATCTGGAAGTATGAGAAATGTCTTTGACTAGAGCTGAAGAGGGATGCTTTTCAACTGAAACCTAAGGGTTGGAAGGAATGTTACTTTATTACTGTGAGACATCAGATTTTTTGGGAGGTTTTGCATGCTTAGCTTGTTTTCACTGGATCTGCACAGGTTATTTAACTTAGATTCAGTTCTGAATACAGAATTGTCAGAATTCCTTCACTTGCTGGGGAAAAATGTACTTCTTTGGTGTTCATGACAATGGATCCATACAAAATGTACTTCACTGAAAATAATTAAATAGTCAAGAAGCAGAGAGAATTACTTAAAACATATCAATTTCAGGAATAATAATACAGAAGTTGAGGTAAAAATAGAAAATAATATCAACAGGTCATGCAGAATGAGCAAGGCAGAGACAAGAGATTCGCTCAACAGACATGGCACCGTTCTCATCAACTTGGCCTGACCAGAGTATTTGCTATTAGATACAGACTCCTGCATAAAACATGGTGGTAACGATTGCTCTGAATGGGCTCTTTCTTGTGAAGAGAGAAAGGTATTGGCAAGACAAATGGGGCCATAAACATTATTTCAAGACCAAGCACAGAGATAGTAAACAAGATGTTGCCTCTCCTGTGAGAGGAAGGGTTATCATAAGGGTTTCCACGTTCAAATTGTTGAGTGCTCGGAAAAGCAGTGATCTTTGATGACTGTGACAATATTAATTGAAGAACATATCTACTCTGTATGGTAATGAAGAAAGTAAGTGGTGACAGAAAGGCAAAAAAAAAATCATGAAAAAATACAACTTTCAACTGTATGAATGGAAATCTTGGATTGCTTCAAGTATCCTCCCGAAATATCTGTAAATCTAGGCTTCCTTGCTGACAGGGCAAAACAACTGGGAAAAGTTGTATAAATCTTACTGTGGATCCAAGATGATAATGATTAATAATAATAATTAAAATAATAATGAATTTACCTCTACTTTAGGCCAATTGGTCTCAGGGAAGACCTGGCTTTTGTGACAGCTATCATCACAAATCCATGGGTTACCTGCTTTGTCCCAAGAACTATATTCTTCATTTGCTGAATTAGCCTTCAGCGTACAAATGAGAGCATAGGCAGGTAGCTTTTCTATCTGAAAGTTAATTTTCTCTGCTATTATTATTTTGACTTAGTTGACTTACAGCAATTATTTATGCAGACCTATCTCTCTAACCTAATCAGTTTCAACACATTTTTTTCTCCAGAAATCAACCTTGGGTGGCAGGAGAAAAGCTATTATTTCAGATGCTGCTTTATTGGATGACAATAACAAGCGTATAGGGAGTAATTGCTCAATCCTGTTGTTGGTTTTTTAAGATATGAGCTATAGCAGGCTGGGTTGGACCAAGGAAAGGAGCAGACATCTGTTCACAGGTCCTCAGGCTATGTTTTCTTGATCTTTCCTCATCACAATGCCTTGATTTAAGAACAAGGAGTGCTGTGTGCAGCTGGAGAGTGAAAATGCTGATATTTTTCTCTTTGTCCATTGATCTGAGCACTGCCCTACATGGATCTGAAGGGTTTCAGTGTGTCTCACAAATCCCAGTGAAATTGACTCTCATTTATCCTGTTATTTGGCTATTTATTGTTGCCCTTTTCTTCCCTGTGGGCCTAGATGTGACACACGGGTTCATGCTAGCATTTTCAAACACTGCCTGTGCAGCTGGGTTAATAGCAAGATGGTCAGCTAGAAGCCTGCTTTGGGAAGATTTTTTTTTATATTCTAAAAATAAAATTTGCCAGATGTTTATTTAGAAAGCTGGCAGAGCAGACTGAGAGTAATTCCTGTTTCTGCAAGTGGAAACTGGAATTCACTAATGCTGGGCATTAAATGTTCGGATGTTTTTCTGAGGTCCTTAAATCTATTTCATTTCCATGTTGACAGAGATATTAGACAGCTGTTGGAAAATCTGTCCCTTCTTCAGTGCTGCAGCAAGAAAGCTTTCCATTTAACTACTGGGGGGTCAATAAAGCCCTTTAATGTACTAATCAGTGCTGAGTGAAGTGAAGGAAAGTATAAGAAAGAGTTCTTTCACTTCAATTTTGTGCGAAGCATTGGCTCTTTCAGCTTACTGATGTCACTGCTGGCTGTATTTGTGACAGACTGAAGGGCTGAAGCGTGTTTCCTACTCCTTCCTACTCCAAGAACTGGATGTAGGATCAGCAAGAGGTTCTGCTTTCTGCACACTTTTCGGATGGAGCAGGAGATTGTCCTCGCGCAGCCCACCGTTGGGTAGGGACAACTGGACCCTCCGTGTAGGATCTGTGATAAGCCACTCTTTGGGGGTTCAAAGGGGTGTCATGCTTTTTTGTGGTGTTTCTGCAGACACTGCCTTGTGGCCATCTCCTCTCTAGCTTGCAATCAAGCGACATCACTATGGAAACTGCCTGCATGGAGGAATAACATTAGGGGAGGCAGTCTGCATTGTTAGCTCTCCTTAATGCAATATGTGTCTTAGTCTTTTCTCCCAAAAGTGGAATTAGTGTCTGGTTTTGCTCTTTATGGGAGCTCTCTTATCCCAGCTGTTTTGCTTCCCCACTTCCCCAGGCCATTCTTTCTTGACACCTGATTTTTCTTTCTCCTCACTCCGCTCTCCGGGCGCTCACATCCTTGCTCCCTGGGCATCTGACACTGCCAGCTCAGCTCTCCCCAGCTGCTCCCTTTCCTCTCCTGCTCGCAAGCTGTTCTGACATGATCCAGGCACACTGGTGCCACTGCCCTTAACAAAAACAGCTCTCCTTTCCTTTTTCTTCTTAATACAGCACAGAAGGAGGCCCAAGTGGGGCACTACAGTGATGTCCTCCACCTTCTTCCCAGATGCTTCATCAGAATTTCAATCTTCTGAGGAATATACAGAGTCCAGGTGGCTGACAGCATGGCTGCTCAGGAAGAGAACCCAGCTTCATCCCAGCTCCAATGCGAGTTTTCAGCAGGTTGTTGAATGTAGAGTTGCACATTCAGTTGCCCTCTTCAGATGAGAAAAATCTGAGAGAGTATATTATCATCCCTTTCAATTCAGAAATACATAGCTGAAAAACTCTGTACTGGTGGTGACCCCTGAGGATGACAGAGCTTACTTGTTTCTCTTCCAACCTTGGCCCTCAGTAATGCCGTGCCATAGCTCCAAGCCCCTGGTTAGCTATCTGCAAGGCATCTATAGCATCCATTCCATAAAAGAGCTCCAAGGGGGTGCACAGTTCCAATCTCCATGGAGGCAGGACTGTAGAATTTCATGCATTCACATTTTGAACAGAGCTTATAGGGATATTTTATAATAATAATTTTCCAAGTGGATGCTTGGTCCTCCAAGTCAGTAATATAACAGTATGCAAGAAGTAAAAAGTATTTTCTGCTGGTGTAGGCAGTGAACACACCAGCACTCTGACATGAATGTAAATACTTTGCAGTTGTTTGCTATTAAAATTTTTTAAATCAATTTTCCAATAACTTTAAATACTTGGGTAAAATCTTGTAATAGGTTAGGTAATCATTTTAGCTTTTATATCATTATGTGAATTCATGCACATAGTTATGCTAAAATCTTTCCCACTTGCATACCTCTTACACAGATTACAAAAGGAGTGCGTTATAGACAATAAAACCCGGAGGGATGTGGGGGGTTGCCAATTGTCTGCTATGCCATTAAGCACAGAGACGGTGATGCTGGCCATTGCTTAGGAAAGGAAAAACAACAAGTTTACGGTTCCTCATTTCCCATGGCAAACAGATTGCTTATTTTAATTTTGAAAATAAAACGATGGAGGCAATGTGGGTCTGTAAATAAGAGTGTGCATCTCAATTTTCTGCAAATGCTTAAGTGGTTTACATCTGTTTCCTCCCAGTTGTATTTCTCAAACATGAATTTCCATTTTAAAAAGAGTCATAAAATCACTACTGTTTCTCTGTGGATCTATTAGCAATAAAATAGCCTACAGAGGTTTGCACAGCCATGGAAAATGTACAGTGATAATAGGCTGTCCTGCTGTTACATGGCTTATGCAAACTTTACATTTATCACTGCAGAACCATCTATCCGCAGGGTTGGAAGACAGCAAACAACTGAATAAAAAAGGCCAAAAGAAGGAAGATGATACAGAAAGCTCTATATACACATCATTAATCAGACATGATGAATTCTCAAACTTGAATATATGTTTTCTCAGAGCCAACCAAGGGAAAAAAAAAACGCCGGTCACAATCTGAAATGCAAAACTTCACATAAAACTAACCTCCTTTACACTGGTTTTGCACTAAGGGACAGAGAAATAAAGAGAAAGGCACAGGGAGAAAACTTATTTTCCTATCTGTCTATTAGCTTTCATTTATGGCACTCTTGCTGTCCAAAGACTAACATCTCATGGAAAAAAAACTTGTGGGCTGTCTGATACCGGAGCCACTCAGTAAGCAGTGAAAGTCAAAGTGTCAGGAGTGTGAAAAGACAGGAGCCTTATCTAGACCCAGGAGGATCCCTAAGCTGTGATGACCCATCCACCAGAATCAAACACACCATTTTTCATAGTCAGCCACAAAGCCAGTGTTGTCCTAATTAGGCATCTCCAGCCAGGCAAGGATTTACAGACTGCTCAACCTGAGCAGGAGAGGGCCCCAGGTCGACTAAGCCCTAGAGAAGACTACAAGTGGCAAGTGTAGGATTATAGCTGGAGGTCTCCAGAGATTTGCCACCACACAGAAGATTCAGTCTGTCCAATTCCTGCATGGCCCAAGGTGTGCTGGAAGATTCTCTGAGGCAGCTGGTGCCTGCTAGCATCCTGATCACATTGTCTGTTGGACAGCCATGCTTCCTGCCTGTGGTCACCAAGGAGGGTGGCTGGAGAACCATCACTCCTGCTCTTGGCCACAGCAGGACTGCTTAGCATCTTCTAGAGGAATGATGGGCTGTGGATCCTACAGAAGGAGGACATAGAGATGAATCTCTCACAAGAAAGCCCCATGAGGTTGCTTCTTTTTTACCTCAGTCTAATATAAATATCAATCAGGATGAAAGCAACTGGCTGCCCTAATATGGGTGGCAAACAGCAACAGCGACATTGTTGGGTGCTTCTTAGCTAAAGGGTAATTCAAATCAGAGAAAGAAAGGGGAAGAAGGGACAAATAAAAAGGGAAGAAAGTGGCTTCTGAAGGGTCAGTAAGATTGGTAAGAAATAAAGCTCTTTCCCATTGGGATAGATTCCTGCTATTATTTGGACTGCTAGCTTCAGAAACTCAGAAAAGCACCCAGAACAGACACACATCAGTCTGGTTGCCTAAACAATAAAAAAGTGAATAAAGAGAAATGATTCCTCATGGGAAACACAAGACATATATGAGATCAGAAAGAGTAATGACTTCTTGTACGTGACTTTGGAGTCAAAAGCAAATTGTCAGAAGTTTGTTTTCGAAGGTCTGTGTGCTAGCTTCTCTTTTGCATGAATGCATCATCATTTTCTCTCATCAGAGATCTAGAGGGAGTCATGACAGCAGCCTCTATTGCTTGTAAATGATACACTGGAAACACAGGACAGCGTTGATGGAGTCACAGTTTCATAAATGTACCTCTGTGGATGAGTTTGGTCCCATGAGGCCATCTCAGTGCAAAGGTATTTTCAGCTGAATGTGTGCACAGTTGGAAATTTTTTGCTTTGTGTCCACAAGTTTGGCTGCTGACTGTTCTAGGAGAGATGTATAAGTCCCGATGATGGTGAAGCACTGTCAGATTTCAAGATGAGTGAAACAGCTTCAAACAACTCCATCACGCTGGAAGAAGCTACTTTCTTCTGTCCTCTCAGATGATAATTTTGCAATTTTATGTGCCGTTAGGTATCTTGAAGGTTTTTTTCTTCATCTAGCTCCTCTGATGGGGCCAATGTGCAATGAGGCATCTTCATTATTTCAGAGCATAACTATTACCCAATGACTTTTAAAGGTAGAGTTATTGACTGCTGCAATTCAGCATGAAGACTGACCATCACCCCTTTAGCTCCATAGAAATCCTTTGCTTTCCTTCAACACTGAGGTTCATATACCAGAGCTTACATCTGCCAGTGATCCAGGACTGACCTTGACTTTACAGATTGGAAGACTCATACTCTGCAAGTATACACAGACTCATACTCTGCAAGTTATGCTATCCAGAGCATTTCTCACATTCCCAGGAAATATGAGGGATCATTTTCCTGAGGGAACATTCCTTGATGCAAGTGAAACCATGGCTGTGTTGTGACCCAAGCCATGAAGGCAGGATTGCAGTTCCTGGTTTTCACTTTGTGAGCAGATGTCATGAAAACTGCTAAAATCATTTCCCTTCTTGTTGCTTTGAAGCTCAAGAATACCTTAATTGTTTCAGAACGCCAGGCAGCTTTAGCTCTATATTGACCAGACATAAGATTGCTGGTGTCCTGAAGGGCTGTGAAGCATGCCCATACAAAAGTGGTGTGGTGGTTCTGATAGCGGTACTTGCTGGAGATGACTTTCCTGTGTATGACTGGGAGGATTTTTTGCTGTGGTAAAAAAAAAGCTCTAAAAGATTTAACCCCTGATATTATTGTATGAGAACTCTTTTAAAGATTGGACACACAAAACATATATTATTCTGAAAGTCCTAAGTACAGTAGCAGGGACAGGGATCCTAAGAGAAGGAGAAAAATAATAGCATGACATTCATCAAAAAAACATTAACAAGTGTATAGAATGATGGTGTTACTCAGTATCGGGCGATTTTCCATCTCAAACAAGTGGTAATAGCAAATGCTTAGTAGACATCTAGGGGACACAAGATTGCTTATTGGGTGAAAAAGCAGGGTTATGATCTTGAGCAACAGGATTTTTATTATGAATTGCCTTTTCATACTTGACTGTTATTAACACTGCCATAACACTGCATTAGGGATGTTAATACAATTGTTATGGTTAAATTCCAACTCAACTTTGAGTAATAAACGCGTTCCTGTCTAAAAAATCCCTTCAGTTTCAGTTGGGTGGATGCCTGTACTCAAGCTTTTCTGTGCACACACAGAAGAATTGCTCAGTTCAGCCCTGAGACGGCCACAGTTCAGAGGTGTTTCACAACTTGCCGGAGTCTGCTGATCTCAGAGGAATGTGTGGACATCTTGCAAGGCTTTCTGCTGGTAAAGGCTGCCTATGAGCCCACAGGTGCTCGGGCATGGTTGGAATCTGTAGGCACTCCAGGCTGCAGATGGCTGAGAAAGAAGACCCATCTGAGCTACTAAGGTAAGTCCAGCCATGGGGACAGTTCTCCTCCACCGTGGGGCGAGAGGGAACTGGTGGGTGCACATGGAGAGCCACCACCCAGAGAAAGAGGATACATGCCAATGAGATCTGACCACGAAATCACATAATTTCTAAAGAATAATTTCTCTGGCTTTTTAAGGTCATGTCATGGAAATGTTTGTTAAGCCTGCTGAAGTGAGGAAAATCCTGGGTAAAACACCTTGAGGGTCATTCAAAGCAGTGAAAATATCTTACTGCTACTCAACCTCATTAAAAAAGCAAAACTCAATGAGCTCCTGCAACTCCCACTGGCAGCAGCTCCATAACATCATCACTGATATGAACCTTAGGACAACGCTCTCTCTACTGACAGCACTCCATAAATAAAACTTCTACTCATTACTAAAACCTGAAAAATCTCAGAGAAGAGAAATGTCATGTGGTAGAATATAATGATATTACCCATCCGAAAGCAAATGCTCCTATTTTTTTCTTCATATTGTAGACGATATTGAAAAGACTCAGTATATGCTATCAGTAAGATTACACGTAATTTAATTTTTTTTTTCTCCAGGAATCTTCCCACTTTCTAGAGTTACTGAATGCCATAGAGGAAAGGAACAAGTTTAAAAAACAATTAGTAGGACATGTGGTGCTCATTCTTGGCTGAAGCTGCACATTCTCATCTGCCTGAAAATACTCAGCAGTCGTTCATGAAAAATGTTTTTAAACTAATGAGCTATATTTGCATTCCCCTTAGAATGCATTCAGAATTTTTCATCTACACTGCACCATGAAAAATGGATGTGTTTTTCACAGAGGTAATTTGAACATAAACCACCACATCAATGGAAGACAACCTTTGCAGAAACTTTTTAACTTAGCACATTCCATTTGTTTTCGCTGGGGAAGGTCAAACTTGTGTGAGAGATGTAAATTTCATGCACAAACCTAGATGCTGATGAGATTTGTTTTTGCAGATAATCTGCAGCAGAGAAATTTTTCATAATGTCACTGCAAAATAAATTAAAATGTTCATCTTCATATGGCTGGTTCCATTGCATTAAAATAAATGTTGCAAGCTCATTTAATTAGTATAGTTAGGAATGTCTCTTCCCTGCTTCACTGACTCTCCAAATCACAAGTTAATTTGTCAAAATCAGACCATTGTTTTTCCTTCATTCTTCATTACTGAAAAGACAGCCCCATTTAAATAAATGTTTATGCTACAGAGAGCAGAGCGGTGAACAACCCCAAATATTTTTCTAAGGCGATGTTAGAAAAGTTTTGAGTGCAAAGTGCTTTTGTGTGTGTGTGTGTGTGTGTGTGTGTGTGTGCCTGTGTGTATTGTTATTGGATATTTGACTAGCTGGAAAGGTACAAAATTGAGCAGTCTGCTGTAACTGATGATGTTGCGCACACCATCTCTCATGCCAGCGGCTACATGCACTTGGAAGCAGTTTTCTTCTATGTTTTCAAAGACAAATGATGACAAAAGATACAACCTCTATAAATTACCCTAATCAAATCATTCTCTTCAAGAACTCTTGGTTAATCAATTAGTCAGTATTCACAGTTCTTATGAATATCACTTCAAAGCTTTCCATAGCGTTGCTCTCTTCCAACAGCAAATATTTAGAGCACTTTATTAAAAATAAATAAATGAAAACAACAGCACATACAGCAAATAGAGAACTTCTGCAACCATACGGAGCCTATTAATACAAAGCAAACATTTCAGATTTACAGATATCACTGAGGTAGCAGTTACTTGAATTTCTTTTTCTTTTTTTTTATTGACTCAGTTATTACTCACACTAGGGTATTTCAGAGGGCACGATCACAAATAGATGGAAAAGACCACTAGATCATCAGCTGAGTCCTATACCAATGCATTTTTACACTCTATGAGGCAGATGCTCATTCTTTGGCACACACTGCAGGACTGTTCTCCAGCCTCCTCCAAAAGCGTTTTTACCCTAACAGGGAAAGAAGCTACAGCTCAGTGCTGTGCTCCTTCTAACTGAGAAGATTCAGAATAACCAGTTAGAAGATTCCTGTGATTTTTCTTATCAAATGGAAGATTTGGAGTTTGGTTGTGTTGAGTTTTTCGGGGGGGGGGGGGGGGGGGGGGGGGCAAGGGGAAGGGTTTTTTTTTTCCACTTACCTCTCTTCCCTTTATTTCTTTCTGTGAGTTGTCTGGAAGAGGGCAAGTTGGGGCACTAAGGAGCACACTTTGCTCTTTGGCAGAGTGGTATTTTAAAACGATATTCAAAATAAGTACCTAACATGAACCTTATGATACCATGAGTGACAACCAACCCTATTTTCTTTTAAAGAGCTTCAAGATGAACCTTGTTTCATTAATAAATTATGTCATTATTGGAGAAGTTTAATTGCAGTGATACTTCACGAATTCACAATAAAACCATACTATATATTAATGGTTGGCATATTGACTACCAGACATGGGAACTCTTGTGAAATGTAGAAAACAGACACATATAGTTGTTAGGAAAATCCTGTCATGTCCACCAGAGGAGCTGAAGGGAAGGCAAGATGAGTAGAGGTCCAGCCTTGGGACTGTCCTGCCCCATGATAAGTTACGTAAGGTGAAGTTGTTAAGGAGTGCCTTGTTCAAGGACACAAAAGCCTTGGTGCGTGCTGGAAGCTGCTGAAGGCCATTTTTACTCCCATAGATGTCTAGAGAAGAGGATAAGAGGATGGTGTGAAACTCTTGTGATATTCCCTCCCCCTTCTCACTTGTCATCTGATAGATCATTCCTGTGCCAGTTCAGCAGTGGCATTTTGAGCCCAGGAACAGTCAAAGAAAATACTGGGGGAGTTATTATCCTTTAGCTTATTTTGTATAGGAAACATTTTGGGAAGTATCAACCAAGCCTGGGCTCGTGGGGCCTGATTCTTCTCAGTGAGTCAACACAGTAGACTGCTGGAATCATCAGACTTCATAGAATCATAGAATCATAAAATGGGTTGGGACGGACCTCAAGGATCAAGTTCCAATGCCATTGCTGCAGGCAAGGTTGCCAACCGTTAGATCAGGTGCAAGATCAGGCTGCTCAGGGACACATCCAACCTGGACTTAAACACCTCAAGGAAGGAGCATCCACAACATCTCTGGGCAGCCTGTGCCAGTGCCTCACCACACTCTCAGTGAAAAACCTCCGCCTGGCATATAATCCAAATCTCCCCTCCTTTAGTTTAAAACCATTCCACTTTGTCCTATTACTATTTACCAACGTAAAAGCTGATTTCTGTCCTGTTCATAATCTCTTTTCAGATGTGAAGGACAGTGGCTTGGCAGTGACATCAGCCAGCTCCCTTAGCACACTGGGATGTATGCTGTCTGGCCCGATACACTTGTACTCATTCAGTCTCATGAGGTGGTCTCGGACTTACTCTGCCCTTACAGTGGGGATGAGTTTGCCCCCCCCTAATTCCCACCAGCAGGCTCAGGGATATGAGAAATATGAGAATCCTGACTGCCAGTGGAGACTGAGGCAAAGAAGTCACTGAGTACCTCAGCCTTCTGCATATCTGCTGTAGCCAGTTCTCCTTTCTCATTTATGAGAGGAGGTACTTCAACTTGTATAAAATAATTCCCATCGAAGAAAATATATAAATTTGTATTCAAACATATCCAGCTTGAGAATTTCCAGCTCCTGCTGGCAATTTTTTTTTTTCTGTAAGATTAATGCTCACATCAAGAGATTATGCAAGAATCATCTTAAGTCATTTTAAAAATATGGCTTCAAAATATGTGAACAGGTGTAACAACCTACTTTTGTCAGTCTCTATCCACATATGCTAACAGAGGTGCTGCAAAATTCTCCAAACCCACACCTTCACTATCACGCATCATGTCAAAAGCTGCTGCTCTCGGTCTTCTACCTATTTTCATGTAAGCAAGCTCAGAAGACAGTGCCATCAGCTTCATTTCTATTCATTATCTGAGAGCAATCTCCTTTCATCTGTGGGAAGCATTGCTTTCTACCAAGATAAAGGCAAGGCTGCACATAAGCATCTAAGTAAACTGCTTCACCAAGGAAATGTGAGCTAAGCTGCCAGTAATAAATACATTTATTGGGTAGACAGTAAAAAGTACTGAAGAGTTTAAAATAAATTCTGAGTTATTTAAACTTTATTTATGACCAGGAGAATAAACCTTCTCTTCTACCATTATTGTTTTTTATCTGGGCCATCAAATGTCACACCCTACTGATTCTGGATGTAAGGTCACTGGAAACAACATATCAGTGGTGTCAGCAATACAAATCAAGTGAAATTCCCCTAAAAATAAAAATGTCAGGAGTAAAATAATAGGCAATAGTTATTTCATGGTATGAAAGACTTGTAATATATCAAGAGTTCACCTTTTCCTATCTTTACCATATATCACTTCGAACATTAAGTACATCTACATTTCATATATTTTAAATATAGACATTGTATCTAGCTAAAACAATAATATCAAATAAAAGTACACTGAAATGATCGCGTGGGTTTGGATTGATTTTTCTGAACTGCTTCCTAATTTATACCAAATGATGAAGCAGTAGCCCTGTGTGTAAAACACAGCGTCAGCAGTGCACCAGCTTTCCTAGTTGTTGCTTTCTAAGAACCTCTTTCTGTATTAATAGAATACGGGAATATAAAGTAGATCTGGCCTTTCTGGATCTTCACAAGAAGAAGGGGTGACCCTTCCCTCTGGGTCACCCCTCATGAAGACAGGACAGCACAAACCACATGTTGCAGGAAGCAGCAACGAATGCCGCTAGGATGGCACCAAGCAGCACATATCTGTGGAAATACCTCCTTTGAAGTTCCTGTGTAAATGAGCACATCTGCTTCTGCTGAATTGTCTTTAGTACAGACAGGGATTTCCTCGGGCTGTTTGTGACTGTTATTAAATGTCTTCCAGATAGCAGGTTACTAATTTGGCTGGCATCACCATGCTGAATTATAACTAAACATGCTGAATGACACACCATGCTGCTTGTGAGGCTCATGCTAAGAATGCCCACGGCCATATCTTTTGCCTGATAGTGTGTGCCACTCCCATTGCACCAGGGAAGGAGAAGGAAGGTGCAGGATGTGCTCAGGCTGCCACAAAACAGCCACAGGGTTTCAGCTCCCTGTTGCATCAGTCTACCAAGGACAGGATGCAGTGTTGCTATGGACCACTACATCTTTGGGATGGCTTTTCAGACAGCATTCACGGCTATTTTTTTTCTCCCATGCATGTTTTGGTGGCATTTGTAGCAGATGTAAGTACTCCTCACACATTACTGTGTGAGTAATACTAAGAGGAGGGCTGAGGTGACATACAGGATGGGAGGGAAAGGGGACAACGAGGTCAGGCAGTTGAGCCCAGTGAGCTTTGGTGGTCACTTCCAACCAAACTTTTCTGTTCTGTTCTGTTCTGTTCTGATCTATTCTATTCTATTCTACTCATTACAGTGTTGCCCCAGCCCTTGCCTTATACACGAGCATAGAAACACTCTGGTCACATTGATGTTAAGGGTGCCCAATGCTATACATATGCACAACCTGCAGATGTGTTGGCGGTAGAGTACGTGGTGAAGACTCGGATAAGTGAAACTTGGCAGATTAAAGGTCAGTCCTACCAGCCATCTCCTGTGCATGGTCTTCTGGCAGGGCTGATACATTATGGCATCATGTGGAGTACCAGCTGAAAGGCACGTCACCTGGAAGCATCAGGAGAGGGAGATGCAGCTAGGAAGGCAGGAGAGACACCAGCAGGCACAGGTGACAGATCATTTCTCCTGCAGAAAAAAGCTTATGCAACAGATCCTGTAATACGTTTCTTAGGGAATGCAGGAGCACTTTGGTGATATGGCGACTGCCATTCTGACCACATCTCATGGCAGCTATCACCACAGACACGGGACTCCTGGGTGGCAGCTCTCCTGTTCCCTCCAGCAGCTTCTTCTTTGTATTGGTTCAGCATTTTTTGTCAGGCAGAAGGACCCGGGTCTCATGACAGAAACTCATTTTAGCTTGGGCCCGTAAGGTGTATTCCCCAAAGCACACCTTAAAAAAATGAAAACCTGGAAATGCATTTTCCTCTTTTATTATTTACTCTATGGAAGAATCAAGATACTAACTTTGATGAACTGTGTGTATGGCCCTTTTCATTCCTTATTATGCTGCCAAAACATTGTCCTAGGCATGGAAAAGATGAAATATTTCTGATGAGCACAGTTTTATCATGTCAGGAACTCTGCTGTTCCTTGAGATGATGGACTTCTTTGTTTCTGATTCCGATTCTGATTCTCTCTCTCCTGCATTAACCTGCTGTGATCTCATCAGGAAAGCTGATCCACGAAGCTGAGGTTAGAGAGAATGTTACTTAACCTAATAACTGGTCTGACAAGTTTTTAAATGTCTTTTAATATTTTCTCCTCGGTTGTGTTCTCATTCACACTGTGCTTATAGCAGCTGAGTAGCAGTAGGCACGGGCATGGCCATGAAGCCTGTGTTTTCCTTCCCTGTGGTATACAAACGTATTTAAACTCCAGAGTTGCCTGACCTGCAAGCACACCCTTTCTTCATGCTTTTATCTGTGAGATATTTGAAAATCTATTTATGGCACAAAAGTAAGGTTACCCACGCTGAGGGAAGAAATCCTGGATTTATCAGCAAGGGGTTCAAGAACACTGCAGACAGACAAGGTCTGTGGGGCTGCACAAATATACATCAGCCTTGACCCACAGAAACCACTGCTGGGCTCATTGTGTGATGCAAACCCAGTGCCTCTTTCCTGAGTAAACTGAGATGCCTAAAGTGACTCCTCTTGGTAATTCTGTCAGCAATCTGATCAAAATGATTAATGGTCATCCTGGTCAACACAGGATTTAATTCAGGGTCACGGAAAAAAAAGAAGATAAAAGGTCACCTTCCCAACCAACCTCTATTTATCTACAGATTTTTGTTATGAAAGGAATTCATCTGATGGGGTTTCCATAAGCAACACGTTAATTATTTATACTTTTGATAGAAAATGAGTTCATACACAGATTAAGATTGAGCCCAAATTGCTGGCATGGGGCACAGAGATGTAGTCTGATGATGAGCATCATCTAGATCGACAGGGCTGAGCCCAGGGAAACGTGTGGGCTTAAATACATACTGAGCCTGGTGTTACACGCAGCCAGATCAACTTACAGCAGACATTACATGCACTGGGTAAATTGAAGTCCAAAAATAAATCTTGTCTCAAAGAAAATATTAGCTTTTGTGGCACATTTATTGGCACGTCTGTCTGCAGGAAGGCAGCCCGCTGTCATTCATTTTCAGTTTCAAAGTGGCAGAAATTTGAAACGAATAATGATACAGCAGTTTTATTCAGTCTCTGGAAGTTTGAGGGGAACATTGTCAGCCTTTAGGCACTGAATTTCAGTCAGAAGTAATTTCCAATATTGCTTCATCCTATTACTCGTAAATTCAATACAATTAGAGGCATATTCAGTTCATTACCAAGTTAAGTTCTTGCCCAGTTTTTTGAGCCTGTTGCTTTTTCAAAACACTTAATTAAAAACTTAGGCAGCTGTCACATGTTTTAAAGGAAAATAATATCTCACAACAAATCACTTATTAAGATAATGCAGCCGCACTATGCAGAAAAACAACAACGTAACCTCAGCAGAAGCAGGTGGAGAGTTAGAAATAACCTCTGCTTGGGGGCACGTATATTGAACTCACACCTGAAATATCTCTTAGCTGTATTTTCATCAAGGGAGCGATGGGACATCTGGGCAAAATGTGAATATGATTTCACCACATCACTGCTGTTTTGTTCTTTCTGCTGCTCCATCGGCCAGTTGTCAAAAATCGGGTAGCCGTGAGCAAACATTTCCACTCCTTTTGATAGAGTATCCTGAGTTGGAAGGGACCCATAAGGATCATTGAGCCCAACTCCTTTAGCGATGGGCTACAGCAGCCCTCAGGCAGGCCCTGCTCAGTGCAACATCCATAGATGCTGAGGGGGGTTTTTCTGTGGGTTAGCGATAAGGGCAATGCTTACATTAGCCACAGGATCCAGCTCTGCCCGTAAGCAGCATTAGAGGAATCTCACAGCCGGGCACCAGGAAGGGTCTCTGGAGCTGACAGTCTCCCAGTTTTATCTGTACTAAATGACTTTATAGTTATTATTTATTCATTTTCTTCTTCTTACAGGCATCATCCTTTAGGAAGAAGAGCCCACCTACCTATCTATGTATGTGAGTTTTTTGCCCTTTTTGTTGGTGATGTTTTGTCCTCCCATTTTTTTCTCTTCCCCTTCTTTGTTTCACTATGGCTGTTGGCACATCTTAAAAAATTTTCCTCCGCTGCATTTTTTTCAATTCCTGTTTCAGTTTTTCTCCTACTCCTGGCTTCAGTCCTGTCCCTATTTCTTCTCATTAAAACATCAAAGTTGAGACAGAGACAGACAGACAGACAGAACCACCACGGGGCTTTTAACTGCTATCACTGAAAGGCCTGTGGGAAGCTGAGCCCTAAGAGCTAACAATTAGGGCCACTGACAGATCGAGGAAAACAACACTAAATCTATGCCTTTCAAAGTACTCTGCAGCCACAAGGGCCAGAAACGCCATGGATTATTTGTTAAAAGCAAGAGCAATGTTCTTTAAAGTGAGAGTATGTTGTTTAGAGCACATAAATGTGTAGGCGGGCTGAGCCCATGCCAGTGCCACTGTTCTGCTGAGACAGGAATGGCAAAATCCTACAGTGACAGCACAAAGCCTGAAGTGGCCCAGGGTTTGCCAATACCCACAGCAGAGAGGTCTGGGGCTCCTATCACCCTCGGCATCTCAGCCTGCAAGTCCATCAATCCAGGTCATGGTACCAACACAGACACATCCCCGAGAGGGCTGAAGGGCTGACAGGACAGTGCTGGCGGCATCTCTGCAAGAGTAGTTACTCCGTGGGTCTTTCAGAAGCCACAACAGACAGATAAATCAATCACAGTCTAACCATGTCTGGCAGTGGACGCATTCGCACCTCGTGGGTGGAAGTGAATTGTCTTCTTGTTTGGTAATTCAGTTGTTTAGTCCCGAGATAAGTTTGCCAGTTTGAATCAGAGCAGATTTCTGTAACTCAGCACTGGATGTCAGAGCTTGAGTGAAACAAATGCTTCAGTCTTCTTCGAACTTCTGAGTATTCTGACCTTCAGAACTCGTACCATGAATTTTTCAATTAACTAGCTCATAATTAAATCAACTGATTAAATAAAGAAGTTTTAGTTGATAAAGTACCGTTATGCATTCAGATGGCACAGGAGTTTTAATGATATGTAGATTGTCCCTAAGAACAGCTCAAAAATGAGCTCCTTCCTCCTACACGGCTTTACGGGTCCCTCCTGCCCCACAGCCTCCTTGCTGCCACCACAGCCCACCCAAATGGGGCATGGCAGTCCTGGGGACAAGGATGTGGGAAACTTTGTCTCTGCCCTTGGCCCTGCTGGGAAGGTGCATGTGGGAATGCAAGAAAAACTGTTCAGAGCAGCAGCTGTGGAGCAAGATAAACAGCATGAGAACCAAGCACACCTCTAGAAGTAGAAGGAATGGCTCACGGCTCTGACTGGAAAAGCACCTGCATGAATGGTTGAAGTGTTTGTAGAACGCTCTGTTGACATGTAAAGGTGGATGGGAAAGCTGTAGGGGCGGATGGGAAAGCTAGAAAAAGAAAACTTGTGAAGGCATATAAGTGATGTGAGAACTTGTAATAAACGATTTGGATCGTTCACATCTGAGTCCATGCATCAGACGCTGCAAGTGCACTGGTGTTTTGTGTCCTCATTTTGCCCTCCAAAAGGAAACTATGACAGCACCTCCACTATGGGGTGCTCCAAGATGGGCTGGTGTATGTTGAGTTGTCCAACTCATGTCCTCATGATGTTCAAATGGAGCTCAGTCTGTCTTGTCCTGGATACTCGGTGCCCTGCAAAAAGGCACACTCAAGCAACCGCTCTGGAGCGAGGCAGGAAGGGATTGCCACTGGGTGTTTTTGTGTAGATGACACTTGTGAGAAAAGCTGAAAGAAAACTTGAGACAAAGGAAAAAATGGACATTTCTCAAACAAGTACTGGGAGATGTGACATCAGCAAAAGCAGATTTCTGACTGAATGCTGCCTGAAGCAAGTATGCGGCTGAAAAAGAAGATGCCCTCTCCTGTTATTTGATTCAGCTTTTCAGCAAGACTTTCTGGTTTCTGTGTAAGGTGATGGCTGGCCTGCAAATACTGCAGAAACCATGAATTTCTCCCTCTGACAGAAGCAACTGCTGGAGCTCTTGGTCTTCGTTCACCATTGGTCCCAAACACCCGGAGACATTGGTTTAGATTCTAAAATGTGACTATTGAAGATATATAAAGATATGAAACCCACAGCAGTCTTGTCGTCAGCTTGAGCAGAAAGAGCTTTCCATCATATATGAACAACACTTGGCTTTGGATCACTACCAGACTGCATCAGGAAAAGCTGTTTGTTTTAGAAGTTTATCATTTCCATCCCTTGAAGGTGATAACCATGACAAGTGCAACTACAGAAAATATATTTCTTGGAGAAACAAAGCACTTGGGGTTTTTCTAAAAGCTCTTTAGGCCACTTCCTCAACACAAATCTTCTTCCAAATGTAGGACCTGATATACAACATGAAGCCATACCTCCTGCTCCAAGTCTAAATTTAGACTCTTCAGAACTGAAAATATACCAGAGGAAAAAAATGTGTAACAATGGTCTTTATTTAATGTGACATATCCCTCTTCAAGTACTTCCCTTGCAAAATCCTTTTGTGTTCTTCTAAGTAGGACAGTTTTTTTCTTTTGTATAATTCAAGTGTGGCATTAAGTGGGAGCTACCCATTTAAAAACACACACATGCACAAGTAGAAAGATAAACCAAGTCTGAAACAACCAAACTGCTTAATGCTGCAAACAGAGAGGAGGAAAGGAGGGGGGGAAGAAAAAAAAACACAGAAAAAAAAGAAAGATAGAAGTTGCACAGTATTTTGATGATCTTTCTTGGGCTAGGATACATCTAATATTTATCATGTGGCCAATATTTTGACGCTATCATTTAAATATCTTACTACTGAAACAACCTGAAAAGGGATAACATCATATTAGTAAGCATAGTAACAACATAAGATGCCACAAATCAGGTCCCTTGTGTGTATTCCTTCTGTCAGCATTTTGTCTGTGTTTTGTTTCACTTTGTGGAAGCGCAGGAATGGGAGCAGGATCAGCTACTGCTCCAACCTTAGGCATAATTGCGTGTTTGGGGCACAACAGCTGACTGTGGTGGTGCAACCAGCAGATGGTACGACCAGAGGAAGGAAAACAGTCTTAGAAACAAGCAAATGTGTTTAATAATAGAGAGGAACCCAAATCCAAAATATAATTCATACTCTGTAATGGCACTAAACTGAACATTTTTAAAACATTTCCAAGATGTATTGCTTGATTTTTAATTCCTGAACTGTGCATACAGCACATTTGTTTGATTTAGTGTCTAAAATAAACTTTTAATACTTTTTATTCCTGCTAGCACTGAGACAATTAACACAGCAAAGGAGGAGCATCTAAGACTCCATCTTCTTCCCCAGCCCACCCTCTAACAGAGCTCTGACATGCAATTCTGGCTGTGCAGTTCAGCTTTGCCCTGAGCTCTGCATTTGCAGTCTTGCTGGTAGGTGTTAGGGAAAATGTCTTCTCAGAAAGAGTGGTGATGCACTGGAACAGGCTGCCCAGGGAGATGGTGGGGTCACAGTCCCTGGAAGTGTTAAAGAAGCGTGTATACGTGTCACCGAGGGACATGGTCAGTGGGGATGGTGGGAATGGGTTGACGGCTGAACTCGATCTTAGTGTTTTTTCCCTATCTTAATGATTCTGTGATTCCATGATTCCATGTCTTCTGGTAGCGAGAGAGGGGGTGGAGTTTTGCTCTATGTTAGGAGGAAGAGAATGCAAACACAGTATTCCAAAACACAGGCAGCTATACAATGTGATAATGAGCTTTAGGTGGATCTCAGAAGAGTACCAAGTATGTGTCAGAGACAAGAGGTGAGTGAGAACCTTTAGATAATTTCCAACACAGAGATGAAAGATCATTAGATGATGGTGCCTGGGGAAAGTGTGACCATGGAAGAAGAAAGAGATAAAAAGATCGGCTAATAAGCAAAAAGAGACACAGGTTTGCTTCACTGGGAAAAGGGAGGAGTATGAAAACACACATGATAAGAAGAAGGATGCTCAGACTCAGCAGAAGAGAGGAAGGAGTTAGCAAAGGAAGGGCAAGGATGACCCATAGGTGAAAAAAAGGAAAGTCAGGGGACTGTTGTAGGTGTTTCTGCTCACATTAAGAAGAGGAAGATCTTTGTGACCAAAAACAAACCCAGATTTAAACAAGTGTATAGGTACTCATGACTAAGAGCAACAGTGAGGTTGGTAGGGCTGGAAAACATCCTGATGAGAAAAGAAACTAACAGTTGCTGTCCTTCATGGTCAGCCAGATGGTACTGCCATGGTCATTGTGATCAGGGCTGGCTGCAAGGTGAAAGGACCTGGCATTCAGAAATGCTGAAATGAATGAAGTTACAGGTGGTCCTCAGTAAGGCAAGAGCAACAGCAAGACTCAAGAGGTAAAACAGTCCTATGGATCACGGGGCAGTACTGTGAACCAGTGCTGAGACTTCACATGAATATCTCCTAGGATGGTGGTATGACTGAGAGGAGTTTTAAACTAGAAACTGGAGGAAGAAGGTTGGAAGACTCACTTGATCTCCATGCCTGATTCTAAAGCACAGGGGAAAAAAGAAAAAGAAAAAGAAAAAAAGGGAAAACATAAATGAGATTATTGCAGTGGGAAATAGGACACAGAAGGGGAGAGGAATAGGCAGCAAGAGATACGGAAATAATATTGAAGAGAGGAATAAATGTTTGCATGATAGAAGTAATGAAATTTGCTATTTAAAACTGGATTAAAACAGAGAAAATCAAGAGAAATGCTGTGCATTAAGGCCAGACACATGTAGGAAGTAGAACCCCTGGTCCAGAACAAAAGAAAAGGATATTACAGAAACAATAGACACATTAGAATAGTAGTCTTGTCTCAGACAGAGACATTGAAAGATATGCATTATTTAAAAAAGAAGGGAAGGTAAAAGGCAGTGAGGTAGCAATTCTCATTAGCTGATGAAGTAGACTGAAAAGAAATAAGAATTGATTGCCCCAGTAAAATGCAGAAACAGACTAAGGCAAAAATTGCTTTCGGAAAGCCTGAATGAGAGGCTATGTGGGAATTAAAACGGGGTCTGCTTCTCACTTAGGTAGTTGGATTTCGTTATGGCTGGAGATTACCACCTTATTAGCAGAAACTAAGGAAACAAGTAATTATAAGTGTTTCAAATTCACTACGCCGTAAGCAATGCTTCAAAATACAGAAGGACGAACTGTCCTTGCATGAAAGGACTACATTTCCACAGCAGACAGCCGGAGCAGCACCATGAATCCCCAAACTTCTCAGGGTAACTTCTTGCAGCATAGAAGGTCGGTCCAAATGACCATGGGCTGATTCAACTTTAAACAAGCCAAAGGACAACAGGCCCCGACATGGGCTCTCTGGATATGAACCTGAAACGTCTAGCAAAGCCAGAAAGTAAAAACAGATGTCCCTGGGACACCTGGGGTCTGAACGTAGAAGGGATTTGGCCTCAAGCCTGAAAAAATCCCATGAATTAGCACCCATGGGACTGGAGTTGGAAAAACACCTCTCACAAAAAGGGATCACTGTAAACAAGTTACATCTGTTACATTTTACGTGGCACTGGATTTGAGGGCATGTGGAGGGCTCAGTTCTACATCTTCGATCCATAAGTCATCTCAGCACACCGTACTGATTTTTGACTACAGGAACTGCATAAGGGGAGCAAGCACCATCTTTTAGCTATTATTTATTTTTCACAGTCTCTGTTAGAAGGCTATTTGGAGAGAGCAGAGGTGGCAGAAATGGATGAGGGGGAAAACACAGGTGAGGGAAGGGTGAAGAACTTTATATATATTTATTAGCTCGGTATGTAAGGGAACTTGATGCTTGTGAAGAGCCAGAGCTTGAAGCTGATCTCTGCAGAATAAATACTGTGCAGATAAAAACAGACAGTGCAAAAATCCCACAACACAACCCCAGTGATGTGCTGTGGGGGCAGATAGGATAAATCACATAGACTGGGAGTGAGAATGGGCACCCATGTCAATGGGGCAGGGCAGATCTGCACACTATGTTTGCACAGGGGTTACTGGATCTCAGACAGGCCATACGCACCCACTGGCGTGAAAATAATGTGTGTGGCTTCTCTCCTTCAGGCAACTTCTTCGTGCATCAGGTGAATGATGAATTACCCTGTCAGTCAGAGCTCTTCCTTCCAGTGAGATAAAAATCATGTGCCTGAATAGAAGTTACTTGGTTTTAGCTGCCACACAGCCTCATGGATGCCTGTGACAGGTTGCTTCTGTGGAGCCCAGTGCAGGGATCTGCTCCCTTTGACTCAGCATGGTGCTCTGTGAGGTGCTGCAAAGCAGTGGCCAGAGCTGAAGGCTGGATTTCTGGATTTCATCACCCAGACATGAAAAATGCTGCAAAAGATGCACTTATCACAATAAGATACTTACCAAGGAGGAAAACATGGTTCATGATGAGTAGCCCAGTCCCAGCTCTTTACTGCACTTAGGTCCATCCTCAAGCCACTACATTTCTGTTCCCTTAAAGTATACTATTCCATCTCCAAGAGTGATGAAAGAGCTAGAATAAACTATGGAGCTCTTTACCCAGTTACATGTAAAGCATGCACAGAATGGCTGCTTTTTATGGGACCTTTCTGACCAGGAGTGATCCACAAAGGTTTTTAACCTTCTCATCATCATGCAAAGATAGTCACGAGGGCAGTGAGCACTGCACAGCCAGGATGGTCCACTGCCAACCAGCCTGAGACTCACTTAGAGCATGCAGATGCCTGTACCAAACAGTCTGGAGCATAAAGCAAACCCACACAAGTCCTACTTTATTTTTTACTGTACTGTCTAATAGATGCTCTGTCAAGTTATACATTTCTTGCTGTGACAAATTATACTTCTTCTCCTGACAGGACCTCCAGCTGAGTCTGCTGTGCTCAATTAGGAGAAAATGCAGATTTTAATCCGCCCCATGGAGTAGTAACATCTCACTCCCTGGCCTTGGCAAAGGAGCCATTTAACTGTTTCTGCAGCAGTTTCACACACAGCGCATTATTCTAATGTCAGCAGCATTTCCGTCTGCTCTAGTTTCCCTGGCAGTACTCCCCTAGGCACTGGGATGTGGACAATTAAAGCCCACTTTATCATTTTGGAACCAATGATTTCCTTCCCCTGGTAAAGTCCATCACTGCACGCCAGCTGCTCTTACCATCACAGCCATCCACACTTCTCAAGGCCATTGCAGTCCCCTGGTAAGCTGCTGTGACCATTCCCCATTGGTGAGAGCAAAAGGTGCTCTAATACCCTCTTAAAATGATGCATCAGGTCTCTGTCCTCCTCAACAGCCATGACCAAGTCCTGATCTCCTCTTGTCTACGGCACTGAGCAAAGATCACCCCAAAATCACAGAGTCCATGTTAAATATATATGTACATATGTTACATAGAAAAAGCCTACCTCTCTCCAGTAAATCATCAGGACTTCTGTGCAATGTATTCTAATGTTGTAGTAGCACTTGAAAACTACCCAAGCATGACATAGCAGTCATGGAGAGCTGATGAGATGGGAGCCCACACGACATTGCTTTTATGGTGCAATATGGCTCTCTTCTCTGTTTACAGGGAAAACAAACAATTAAGGGTTATTTGTGGAGGGGAAAAAAGCCCACAGAGAGGATCAAGCTGCACTAGAGAAGGAAAAGAGGAAAATTTTTCGTAGGAAATCAGTATCTCTGTGGAAAAAGTCACTCTTGCTGGTATTTTCAGGATGGGGTCTGGCCAGAGGGTTTGGAACTTCTATCTTCAATACCCTCCAGCCTATCTGGGGCCCACCGAGTCTCAGGAATAGTTCTGGGGAAATCTTAAACTCCATATCCCATTTTTTAGACTTTTTGCTGAACATCTCCTAAGCTGTTTGTCTTACTTCTAGATGAAGTTTTAATCATTTGGGAACCTTCTTTGCCCAAAAGAAACTAATTGTCCCTGATGTATTCAGTATGCTGAAAATCCCATTAATTATTTGAAATCGTGGTTAGTTGAATTAATTCAATGTCTTCTACTTAGCATGGATAAGAAAGGGTTGACTGCATTTCTTTTTCTCTTCTGCAAAGTGTGCTCTCTTGTACTACTCACCCTATTAAAAATATATCTCTCCTTTTAATCAGCGCAAGCAAAACAAAGATAAGCCTGCTGAAAAAGACTTTGAAAAACAGTTTAAGTAGCAGAGGAATTATGTGCAAGTCTGTAGAGTATACTTACGGTTATAAAACATATAAAAATGTAATTGGTATCTGCGAAAGGCACCAGCAGTCGGATCGAGAGAGTTCTCCATGGAACAGTTCAGCAAGGCAGCAGCAGAACAATGTCAGCTTCTCCAATACGCTCCATCTTGGAGCACCACAGCTGGGTGGTCATCCCCACTTCATCCTTGACTTCTCTAATGTGGCCAAGCAAGGTTGGTCATAGAAAGGGAGCAGTGAAAAGCCTGGCTGAATGCTTCAAATTCAAGGTTAAAGGGTTTGTGTTTCCAAATTAAGGCAAAGAGTCCAAATTGAGCCGGTCCGGGGTTAGGATTGATATATTTTAAAGAAGATTTTAAGAAATGAACACCTCTCATGCTGCACTGCAGGAGCCCACTTGTGCACTCTAGCTCTGATGGGCCAGCACCCAGCAGGATGTCTAGTTCATTACAGCCAGGAGTCCTGGGGAAAATCCACTGGCTGCTAGAGGGCTCTAGGACACATCAGCTTAAACTGAGCTCCCAGCTAGGAAGAAATCTGGTATCTACCCTAACTACGAAAGCAGAGATCTGTACACAACAATGTGGGCTTTCATTAACACCACCTCGCTTGCATGGATGAGCACGGAGCTCATTCTGCACTGGTCTCGGCTGCTCGTACACCACCACTGGTCACATTGACACTGTCCATCGCTGCCATCTGATGCGGTGTGCAGTGCACACTGCTCTGCTGCTGGAGAAATAGCTGAGCCGTGAGCTCCTTCCAGCTTGTCATCTGTGCTTTTTATTGTAGATCTGGGCTGGATGTGAAAAAGTGCCTAGGCAATGAAAGGCTCCCCAGGAGATATGGGAATATCTCATTAGCAAAATTACTTTTTTTCCAGGAGTGGTTTTTGTGTAAATATAAAGCCCCTCATTTACAATGAGAGCATTTCAGCAACCATCTCTTCTTCCTATTTTAATGAAATCTGCCAAGAATATGTATTCTTCTCTTGTATTAATATGGAAAGGAGCAAGACCCTTCAGGAGCTGGCTGATATGTTTATTTCAGACAATGATCAGTACAAATACAATGATAATCTGGGGTGGCTTTTTGCTTAGCTCTTTTCCTATTGTTTAGCCTTTCTGCTATTAGTTAGCGGATTAATCCTAATCCTTTTGTAGCAGAGTTTTACTAGATTGTATGGCTCACATCACAGAAAGAAGTGGAGGAGTGGCATTTTGTAGGACCTGGCTGAAGCACACACCACCTCCTCGCTGCCCAGCACAGTTGGCCCAGACCACTGGTCACCCCTCCAGCAACTTCAGTGGATCTTTGCACTCAAATGGGATATAAACAATATTTAATCTCATTTTGTTGTGTCTATATTTTGCAATCACGAAACCAAGAACAAAGAGAGAAAAAAAGGAAGGAGTCTAGGAAATTCAGTTAGGAAAACAGTGGCATATTTCTGACATATCTTTCAGACAAATGAGTTTTGAAGTGCAACTTAAACAACCTTGACTTGTTTTCACAAGCACAAAATATGCAAGTTTGGGAGATTCTCAACAGGCCTTGAAATAAGAATGCAGGAAGGAGACTGGATAAGGCAGGAGAGAGGGGATGTGCAGTATTTTACCCTTCCATGCTGTGTAAATAACACAGGGGAGTTTAGCAGAGGCTGTGAGTTCTACACAAATCACAGCAATGGGCTGTAGGACAGGGGTCAGCTGGAACAGCCCTGCCCATAATCCTGTGCAACTGGTCAAGCCAGAGCACCAGTAGACCCATGGCCACCTGTGTGATTGTGTATCTTTCTAGGCTGCAGAGGCACAGGAGGCCTCTTCTCCATCAAAGGTGCATTAAATCCCAACTTGACATGGATCAGGACTTACAGGCTCATTAGTTCATCAGCTCTGTCACTCTGCTTTTACTGTGTTAAACTCCAAAGTTGATATCAGCTTCTAACGCAGTGATATATTCAGTGCAGAAGTGCGACCTGTTAGTGCTTTCTTGGTGATGCATTTCTCAGTCTAGAAGAGAGGACTTAAAAAAAATTCAGGCCGAAGCCTTGACATGGCAAAGGGAACGTTAGTCAACAGTAACAAAATAAGCAGCCAGTCTGCACCCTACAGGCACCAAATGAGTGGTTCCCTAGCCATCAGAGAGACCTTCCTATTGATATGAGAGGCATATCAATAACCAGCTTACATGCCATGGTTTTTGTAATACTTCTGTTGTACAATCATACTTTTTACCATAACTTTGGAAAACAATTCGCAAAGTAGGTCACATTAAAAACCCACAGATGAAGAAATGTGTCATGGAGTTAGGAAGGAGATATTTAATGTTGTCCAGCCAGTCCAGAGCTGATGTTAAAAACCAGCATCAGGCTAGCATCCCCTCAGGATTTGGTGGAACATCTCCTCTAAGAGGACAGGCTGAGAGAGCTGGGGCTGTTCAGCCTGGAGAAGAGAAAGCTCCAAGGAGACCTGACAGCGGCTTGTCAGTATGTAAAGGGGAGCCTGTAAGAAAGAAAGGGACAGACACGGTAGCAGGGTCTGTTGTGACAGGACAAGGGGAAATGGTTTCAGACTAAAAGAGGGGAGATTTAAATTGGATATAAGGAAAAAGGTTTGTTTGTTTGTTTGTTTGTTTGTTTGTTTTAATAAGGGTAGTGAGGCACTGGAATGGGTTGTCCAGTGAGATGGTGGATGCCCCATCCGTGGAGACACTCGAGGTCAGGTTGGACAGAGCTCTGAGCAACTCGATCTAGCTGTGGTGCCCCTGTTGATTGCAGGGGAGTAGGATTAGATGAGTTTTAAGGTTCCCTTCCAACTCAAATGATTCCATAAGTCTACAGTTGTAAGTAATGGCAGAGCATTTGCATGCTGCCTCCACTCCAGCAAGGCTCACCTTCAGGAAAAGGATACCAGCTAATCATGAGCAAGCTCTCTGAAGATCAGTTCATTTGCAATTCCTCTCAAGCAAGCTTTGGGGAGTGTCTAGCACCTGCCGTAAAACCGGATGTTCCAATAAGCCAAGTCAAAAAAGGTGTGCAAGTGGAAGGATGAGCACTTGTCCTTGAGGGAGGGCATTTAACATACCTAGAAACACGGCCATTTTTAAAATTAATTAATCCCCTTAAGGAACTGTGAGTGATGGATTAGAGACCTTAACTGAGGAAGCAGTCTGTGACACTGTGTGTGCTGGAGGAAGCACTGAGAAAGGACGTAGCTTTGCAGTGTCATGTGCCTAAGCAAAAAGTCAGTCTTGAGGAGCAGATCATCTTTATTGGCTGCAGGGGAGTCTGGGCAGCCAGGCACGGGCAGAGGAGGATTTGCAGAACCTTCAGCTCTCCAGCCAGCCCTGGGAGCAGCCGGGTGAGGAGAGAAAAGGGGAAGCTTAAGATAGCTTCACCAGGAGGAACAGAGCGTGCAGTGAAATTTTAAAATATACCCTTGACTCTGAGAAACGTCTAGAGAAGCAGAGTAGCAGAGGATGTGTAGATTTCTTATTTTAATAGAAGAAAACAGCAGGACATTTCTACAGATGTGCTTTCTTACTAAATCTGCCTGCTAGTTTTCTGAGCCTGAGTCATCTCTATCTTACCATGTAACGCATTCCACCAAGTAATGAGATTTCTTCAAGTTTTCACTGTATTAGATTTCTCTACACATCAAATATTTAATAAGAATTAGCATCTAGCCATCCTCCCTCCTCCCCTCCACAATAATATTAACATCTACCAAGACACCGAAGCTTGGCAATTCACAGTGCAGCTTTGAAGGATAAGTGGAAAAGCCCTGTGTATTTTTCCAAGGAATTTGCTGTGGCCCTTTGCAAACGTACTGTAATTAAGAAAAAAAAATGACCAAGAGAGAAGACACAATACACTGAAGGTGTGAAAAGAGACCTCTCATTAGTCTTTGTGTCAATTACGGTATCTAAGGAACAATTTTATAGCAATAGCATATTTATTTGATGTGGTACAGATATCTGGGCTCACTGTTATGGATGGTATTTGCTCTTAAAGTACCTCTTTAACAAAATGGCACTCCATAAAAATTTAGTGTGTTCCTACTGTAATTAAAAAGCCCTAGTCATTTTTGCATTTATGATATAAACTATAATAGCTGTAAAATCCCGCAATTAATTTGTGCCAACATTTCATACTTGAGAAATTCTCATTACAAATTTCATTACTTATTCACTTATCTGTAATTTGTCCTATATAACCTAAAGAATATTAACAAATTTAGAGTCACTTTTGCTCTATTAGAAGCTAAATAGAAAAGCCTTTCACCTAGCAAGCCAATCGTGATAACATTCTCAAACCTGCTCCAAAATGGTGGGGAGCTGCATTCAGGCTCTACAAAAAGTGATAATCATTATGAAGCGTGCATAAATGACATGCAAAGCCCTCTGGAAAATGTGATGTATCCTGGAGCTAATCTACTGCACCTTTAATTTAAACCCTTAGTTTAAAAGCATTACAAGGCCTGGGTGTCTTGCACTGTGGCTGTGAATGTGCCGCGAAGCCACCAAGGTCAAGACTGCAATAAACCAAGGAGGAGAAAAGTATCCAATCAAGAATGACCATGCAAAACCTGAAAGACAGGGATTTCTGCTCCCCCTTCCCACTTCAGTTTTCCTCCCTGCTGCTCACAGCCATCTTTTGTCCTCTGGATCTTTGCAGGAATTGGGAGGCACTGGAACTGGCACAAATTAGGCGGTGGAACGAGTCACCCAGAAAGGTGGTGGATGCCCCACCCCTGGAGACGCTCAAGGACAGGCTGGACAGGGCTCTGAGCAATCTGATCTAGCTGTAAGTGTCCCTGTTCATTGCAGAGGAGTTGGACTAGATGACATTTCAGGTTCCCTTCCAACTCAAACAATTCTGTGATTCCATGAAATTCTTGAGAAATGCTCGTGGCATTGCACTGACACAAAGCCCTGGTGTTCCCCCTGTAATTGGTGGCACTGCCTAAAAGATGCCAGAACCCTGCTGAAGACATCTTCAGTAAAGAACACCATCACCTCCAGGACTGCTGATGACATTCAAGTCCAGTCCAGCCCTGCCCAGACTCAGAAGAGCTCTCCAGAAAATGCCCCTCATGAACTGCCGTCTTCTCTGTTCATTTAAACTCAATTTTACTTTAAAAATGCTGCTTCTCTCCTTTCCTATTTCTTGGCTATGCATTCGCAGGATGGCACCTCTCACCTCACTCACTATTAATATGCCACCCCTGCCAAGTCTTGCACATGATGCTAAAATAGAATGACAGCAGAAGCCAGAAAGAAGCAATCAGGAAAGCCTAAAAGTCAGCTTGGCCACCTGGCAAAAAAAAGGAACAAACATATTCTTGCTTACAGTGCATATTCTAGGATGGAACTCCACCACATGTAATCCAGTCACAGTAACCCAAGATTTGTGCATGCCTTGAGAGTTTTCTGATATGCTAAGAAGAAATGAATTAAGATCTCCAAAAGCATTGGTAGGATTTCATTGGCGTAACTGAACTGAGAACTTGAAATTTTATAGGATTTAATAAATTTATACGATAGCCAAGTACCCCTATATCTGTAACAAACTGTACTCCTCTCTTAATCAGGGCTCCTGGTGAGTTCAGGGCTCTCTTTCATTACCCAAGCCTTGGCTTATGACAAGTCAGACGCTATTAAGGTATCTTCAGAAGAGTACATTTATGGCACCACAATCCTTCAAATATACACCTCCTAATTCTGGAGAACAGTTGTTGTAAAGGGGAATATAGGAGCTACCTTTTCTTCCACTGTGAATCAACTTTGCAAGCAACTGATCCAGCAGAAATTCCATCGTGCTGCATAATAAAAGAGTGGCAACAAACAAAGAACGCACCTACAGATGTATGTGAGAGCTCGTATCAAACTGACAGACACTAAAATGGAATAACAGAGAAACTGAGGAGAAGGGTTTATTTAGCCTCCAAATCTCTGTTATTCCTACAAAGATAACATGTAAGATTTAAAGTTTCTTTGTCTTTGCTGCGCTAGAGGCAATGTAAGAAGCCAGCTGCCATCTTTCAAAAAGTTGCTGCCTCTCCTAGAAAAAAAAATGCTTCTGTAGGAAGATTAGTGATACACAGGCCTTCTGGGTCATTCTAAAAGTCCTCTCCTCCAAACGCACACACGCGTTGTGTGCGCTGGGTCCAGCAGCTCTGCAGCTGCCCTAAGGACAAAGACCGTCAGCCTTTTGCTGTTGCTGTTCTGTATGGGATGGGTGCCATCTCTCCACTTGCAAGGCCCTTGACATTCTGGACATCTCTTCCTATGAAATTAAAGGGTGTCCCCAGTGAGCTATTAGGGTCAGTGTTTAGCCTGCTTACCTGAGAAAAGCATCAATGAAGGGAGGATACAGCCAGGCCACCACATTCCTCATGAGCCACCCTCAAAGATTTCCAAACAAGTCAAGTGAATGAAAGATGTTCCGTTGCTGTTTGCTGCGTGGAATGCAAGCAGAGCTATAAACAGAGACTGTTCAAGGGAAGAGAATTGTCACTGCTTTTTGTTCTGTGCCTCTAAGTTTTAAACATGACCTTTCAACCTGAGAGTCTTTTAATGTATCCTTGCTCTCCATCAGACCATTGCACACAAATTCATGCCTGAAATACATTTTATGTGTTCCCAGTACTTTCAGAAATTATGTTTATGGAATATCCGTGGAAGAGCATGAACTCTTTATTCATAATACATAAGCTTTACATTTTTAATAACAGAATTAGACCTTCATTGATTTTATAGCTATACTATTAGCCAACACACTCTGATTTCAAATTAATTCGACATCACTCACACAATGACTTTCTGCAGTCAGAATTGGAGAAGCATAGACTTTGAAGTAGGCAGAGTCTGGAAAATTAAGTGCTAATTGCAGCCACCTCTAATGAGAGCCCAGAAGAGCTTCCCAACTCCTTTGCGCATAGCCTGGATCCATTCCGAGGCAGCAGAATGGGTGAGCTGCTGAGAGCCTTTTCCTAAAATCTGACTTCAGAAGTGGCAAGAGGGCCCCTGAGCAAACTGCATTTCTCAGCATATTTTCCCTATTTATTGCATAACTCAGATAGGTCTGTTCAAAAGCACCGTGATAACTTATGCGTACACGAAGGGAGGAACAAAGTGGAGCTCTCTGTTTTGCCTACGTGCCTCACAATCAGCTATTTCCTTCACTGAAATCATGTCCGTGGTAGATTCAAAGAGATGGGCACGTGCCAGGGCAGGCAGCGAGCTGGGCAGCTCCTCAGCGTGGTTCTGAGGTTCTCTGCCTTGCATCCCTGACCAGTCCGCGTATGATAAAACCATCAGAAGTGTTACCTAACATTGTTGTCTGCATTGTAATCTGTTTCCCAGTAGCACTGGGTCGGAGTAGCAGTAATAGAATTAATTATACTTCATTTTGCTGTCTTTAACAGTATTGACCAAATTTAAGAACAAATGAGAAGCGCTTATCAAGCTTGAAGAAAATAATCCATCAGTGGCACAATTTAAATTCTCTGCAGTTCTCTTATTAATCAAAGTAACACTTACTATCCTATCTCCACTTCCCATTAACAGTCATTAAGCACTGTTGCTGATTGAAGCAATTTCTTTAGGGATCTCAACCTCATTTTTAAGAGAACCTTCTACGGTGGAAAACAATATCATACAGTAACAGCGACTTCAGGAGAGGAAGGAGGTTCTTCAATCATGCTCTGACCTTGGCATCTCTCCACGGCAGAAGTTCACCAAGTACACAACCAACACGCTCCAAACTTCTGCCGCCTCTCCTCCGGCAGCACCGCTGCCCCTGGAGTGACCAGGGAGGGAGAACACTGCCTTGGAAGACAGCTGCAGCCAGCAGGTTAAGTGCCTTTAACAATTGCACCCGTCCGCATCGGGGAGTATTATTTATAGCTCTTTCTCATACACCGGGAGCCAATAAACAAAAAAGAAGCCATGAGACAGCTCCTCCTGTCACCTTACTGTCAGCCCTCGGAGAAACAACACCGTGATAAATCTCAAAGGTTACACGGTAAAGGAAAGATTTCTGGTGTTGACTTTTCCTCCCTGTTATAAACAACGTCACAGACTGATAGCTTCTGCTGGAATGAAGGCAGTCCTGTACCGAGGAACCAGCGCATGGGGGAACACAGAGGACAGTGATGAGAGTCGATAAGCAGTGGTGTGGGTCAATAACCAGTCCATTTATCGACTGGTTGCTTTTGTCCACCTGCTTCTCGCTCTTCCAAGACAAACTTTTCTGGCTGGGATTGCTCAGTCTGGAGAAGAGGAGGCCCAGGGAGACCTCACTGCTCTCTACAACTCCCTGAAAGGAGAGTGTAGCAAAGTGGGAGTCAGCCTCTTCTCCCAGGTAGCAGCGACAAGAGGAAATGGCCTGAAGTTGCACAAGGAAAGGTTCAGTTTGGATATTGGGAAAAACTTCTCAGAAAGAGTGGTTGCACACTGGAACAGGCTGCCCAGTGAGGTGGTAGAGTCACCATCCCTGAATATGTTCAAGAAATGTGTAGACATGGCACTTAGGAACATGGTTCAGTGGGCAATACTGGTGGCAGGTGGATGATTGGACTAGATGATCTCAGTGGCCTTTTCCAACTTTAATAATTCTATGATTCTTTGTGTGCACCAGTGTCACCCTGCCAATGTCCCAGTGGCCAGGTCCCTGGACTCAGTGCAGCTGGGTCTGTACTTGCATGGCTATTTTGCAACAGCTGCCCTCTCACTTCAGGGAAAGAGAGGAAAAAGATGTGGCTTAGGTCGTGTGCGCTGCATGCTTGCCACCTCCATTTCTGTTTGTAACAAGCAATAATAGAGCACACCTTAAGAATTCGGTGGCCAAACCGCATGCTTATTTTATTCCATATATACATGGCAGGCTGAGTTTCAGGTTGGCAAATTTCAGCTTAAAATAAGGGGAAGAACAAAGCACCACTTAACTTTTATGCAGATAACAATGCAATTCCAGGCTCCACAATATGAAATGCTAAGCTAGATTTTGGATCAATGTAATACCTACTCCCATTAAAGCACTTAAAAAGGAAAATGTCTTACGAAGTGTCCCATTAGGCTGACAAATTTACAACACTATGAATAGAAAACCAGAATAAGGCATTGTGTTCAGGGAGCATGAATGGATTTCAGACCTGTAGTGTTTCATCTATATGAAGAAGGTTAGATAAGCCATCACATACTTTCTCACTATTTATCAGCTCCACGTGCTACAGACACAGGTATTAAAGTAAATTAACATCCAGTTGTGGAGTGAGTGATGGCAACTGCAGTGGGGCTCAATAGATGCACATGGGAACAAAGTAGATTTAAACTTCCATCACTATGCATGCCACTTACCATTAATGCTACAGTGGATTAGGAAGGAGATCCGTCACCACGTCCTCCCAGACACTGGGTATCAGCCCAAAGCCCGTGGTGTGAGGCGGAAAGAACATTTCCCCACGCATGGCACTGCTCTGCTCTTCTGCAGCCTCGTGCAAAGCCATAGAGCTGAGTTGGAGAGCGTCCAAGAGCTCTGTTGGTGTTCAAAGGATTGACACAGTAAAATGATTTAAAACAAAGCAAACATAGGGGAAAAAAAATCTATAGGAAGATAAAAAGGCTCATTTTGAGCATAAAATTTAACCTTCTCTTTCCCCTTCATGACCTGGTTGTGAGTCCTGTAAACCAGACAGAATACAAAGTCACTAATTGCAGCACAGCTATTGAAATAATTGATGCCATAGCATCCACAGTTTTCTGTCATCTTTCTAGGGCACTCGGGCTGCAGTAACTATGCATTGCAGTAAGTTAACTCATTGCATTATATAGCCTGTTCATCAAATGAGCTGTTGGGAACAATCTGTTCCTAGTCACGCCGGAGGAGGCTGTTTGTTTAACTACAATGATATTTTACAAAAGGCGAGCACATATAATACCACACTCGTACAGCTGTAGATATTTTTGTCTTATTAAAACGGACGGATATATGATAGGACAAGGGGAAAAAGGTAATTTTTATTCTTGTGTTTTTAATTTTTAATGTGAGCACCATATTATGATAAGCGCTTCCAGCACATCTTACATAATAGAAAAATAAAATATCTCTGCACAAAACCAAGAGCCACATAACACTGAAGGTCACTTGCCTTGCAACTTCACACATAGTTCGTTGACCAATGTGAGAGCAAGGCAAATCGATGTAATTAAAATATACAAAAAAACAGTAATAAAAAACAATGGTTTTGTTTACACTGGAACTGAGCGGGAACTCTATTACCTCTACAAACTATTTTCACTTAGCACAATTCAGATAGAATTATTGCTGTGACCTTTTAAAAATGTGAAAGCCTGAATCGATAGCCTTTCAGAGGCACGGCCGCGGGAGCAGAACCGACTGTGCTGTGGCAGTGCACATTTCTGCACCAGAAGGCAGCTGAAACCTCATTATCATCACTCACGAGCGAGATGACGAACGTGTCACAGGTGAGCATGGGCAGGTGGGTGGGAGAACCTCTGTGTGCTCGGGCATCCACCTGCAGCACTCCTCGTGCTGGTGGAGGTGAGGTGTAAGGGTGAGACGCAGGGGTGTCACTCACTGACTATAACCTCCCATCTGTCAGGGAGGATGCATGAAGAGATGTCACCCAGCACTGAAAAATAGCAGTTGGGAAATCAGTAACATTCCTCTAGCTAAAGGGCAACGTAAGAACCCCCATGCTGATATTTCTTCCCACCAACTACTGGGATCACCATGTTCCCTTTCTCTCCCAAAGAGAAACAAAGGAGTCATAGAATCACTAAGGTGGAAAAGACCACTAAGATCATCCAGTCCAACCATCAGCCCGTCCCCACTGTGTCCACTAACCATGCTCCTCAGTGCCACATCTACTCTCTTCATGAAAACCTCCAGTGACAGTAACTCCACCACCTCCCTGGGTAGCCCATTCCAGTGCATCACCACTCCTGAGAAGAAATTTTTCCTAATATCCAACCTAGGTCTCTATGGTTCATCCTCATAGGGTATGAGTGGGGCACTCATATCAGCGCCACCTCTGGGGCTAACAAGGGAGTTTGGGAATGACCCTCAGGAATCAGAGCAAATTTTATGTATGACGAATCTCTCAATTTATCAGCAAAATATTAACACATGCAAGGGCTTCCTTCAGTGGCTGAAGTAAGAAAGCCCAGCATTATTCAAAAACACTTCAGTGAAAGATGCATAGTGTTTTCCAACAGTGTTGACATCAGGAATGTGCTGGCAATTCAGTGTAGCCCTCATGGGTGTTAAGTCATGGCTGCACATCTCTGATCTTGGTAAAGAAGGGGCTTTAAACCGCCAGGGGTCCAGCCCTGCTTTCTGCCATCCAGCCTCAAACAGACCAGTGGTGCTGGATGCCCAGCACTAGATTTTGTGCCAGCCACAGCTCCAGACGAATTAAAAAACTGCACTGATAACCCAGGATGCCCACTCTTTGTTGTGTGGGGA
>NC_052533.1:32287358-32362358 GCF_016699485.2 Gallus gallus
GAAAAAGAGAGAGAGAAAGAGAAAAAAGAGAAAAAAGAGAAAAAAGAGAGAAGAAGAGAAAGAGAGAAAGAAAGAGAGAAGGAGAGAAAGAGAGAAAGAAAAGAGTGAAGGAACGAAGGAAAAAGAGAAGGAAGGAAAGGAAGAAAGAGAAAGGAAGAGAGAAAGAAAAACTGGAAGCCCAACAGCAACACCATCCAAATACCAGCCTTGAAATGAAAGATTAAAATGGAGAATATTTTGACCTATAAAAAAATTTCATCTTTTCTGTTCCAAAATAATTTGGTATTGTACATTTGAAACAATATACAACACTGTGAATACCACTCCGAAGTGCCTCTTTGTAGCTGTTCGTTCTTATCATCTCAACACTCATTTATTTTCTTGTATGTCAGCTAAATGATAATGTGGTATTTAAAATAAAGACTTCTCTTTTTATTATTACTATTCCTCCACACACTGCTATTGGTTCACTTTTAGGACACTTAGGACTTTTAGGTCAGCATTTGGTTTACACACTCATTTGATGCGCAGGTGCCTTTTTTCCTTCAGCCAAACGAGGATCACTTTTCACTACCACTCCTCAGAAATGTCCATTATTAACCAGGCAGCTCTCGCACACATTTGATTTTTTAGGCAAGTAAACAAGTTAAACTCTTTCAATTAATCTGGAAAAAAATATGAATTCTCTACCGAAGCCTACTTTTGGCTTATCTGTTAATTAATCTAAAACAATTGTTCTGTTCTGATGTGAATTTCACGTATGCTAACAGAAGATGAACAGCAGTTACAGATCCTTCTGGGTTTATAAGTGTAGGGGAAAGGAAGGCAGCCGGAACAGAAGGAGCTCTGAGTGCACGGACTGGGTGAGAAAGTCCCTTCCATAGCAGCTCTGCACAGGAGAGCGCAGCACCACGCTGAGGGAAACATCCATTTTAAAATTTAAAAA
This sequence comes from Gallus gallus, assembly GCF_016699485.2. Classification (NCBI taxonomy): domain Eukaryota; kingdom Metazoa; phylum Chordata; class Aves; order Galliformes; family Phasianidae; genus Gallus; species Gallus gallus. The sequence goes on from NC_052533.1 coordinate 32,288,305, forward strand.
CTCTTTAAAAATTAAGGCAGTAAATAGGCTATAATGCTGCCCTGCCCAAGTATGTTTCCATTACAATTAAGCAATCAATACACAGTATTTATTGCTGACAGACTACGCGCAAAGAGGAGCACATAAAAGGAGCCATGTGCTGAAACCACCCTGATTTTCCTGTAGCTGTGCTTAGCCAGAAAGAACGCTATTTTTCCCCAGAAGCAGACTTGCTAAACACCATCCAGTACGTGCTATATAAATGCTGTCTGCTCCCCGCCCTTACAAATAAAAACAAAGGCGATAAAAGAAATGGATAAAGAGACGTCAGTTTGCAAGGAAAACGCTGGGTTGTATTTCCTGAAAGCTGCACAAGCCAACGTGCAAACTTGAAATATTACAGATTTGGTTTTACAAGTCAATCACAGCTATATATTTGGACTCGTAATTACTGTCAGTTTTGACAGGGAAGGCAGTGATTTTTTTTTTCCCGACATGAGAGTTTCAATAAAATCAGGTAGCCACATCACAGAACACTTTCTTACACAGTGAATTAAAAGGACTTCTCACAGAGATAAAGAACACTGCCAGAATTAAATATGTCATACATTCAATTAAAGGAGATGAGAAAAAAAGAGGACTATCTGTACGGGTGGACCTGCTCCAAAGCCTTTTGTAAGGATGAAAATGCAGCGATTTCCTTGAGCGGACCCTCAAGGAAAAAATCCCTGTCTGTTCTATGGAGGAAGAAACGGACAAAACCAGAGGCTATTTTTACCTTTTTCTTTACTTCATAAGACACTGAGACTCCAAAGCGACAAATGAAATTTAAATACCTGAGGTGCACGAATGGATGAAATTCAAAATTGCAGCTATTTTGCTTAAAAATGCATGAGTGAAATGCTCTCCATGGCAATTAGAATAAACACCATTTTTCACGTACTCAGCAGTGTCTTAATACTGGGTACAGGCACGGAGCCCTTGAGGCACAGGGAGGCACGTGACACCTGAAAGAAACCCTTAACTTTTCAACAGATATGGACCTGTGGGCCAAACTAATTGCAGAGGCAGGGGACTGCCACATTTGTCAGGAGGGAACTGGGGAACATGCTTGCTGCTCGGATCCTGTGGAGTTGGAGGGAATTAGGAACACGTCAACTCAACAACAGCGGCGTTTTCAATGTGTCAGTCAAAGAACAGCCGTGACCAGACGTGTATTTATTCTGCTATTGCAGTGCAGTGTCAGCTCGAGGCTGGCTCACAGCACTGAAGGAGGCTGGGCTGAAGCAGCCCGGGAGAGGTCACTGAGCAGGCAGGAAGCCCCGTGGTTATGCCATTCCTCACAGGTGAGTTCATTCCCCGCAAGTTCTCACAGTCCTCCAGAAATGGAAATTGCAGAGCTCCCCAGGCAACCAGCCCAACGCTTCGCTGCCCTGCCCTTGCACAGCCTCACCTTGCGCCTGATCCGCACCCACCTGCGAGCAATGTAAGCCTGTTCTTGCTCCGTGTCATCTGATGATTAACACGATCCCATTTAGCAACCCACGGCTGTAAGCCTGACTGCAAACAAAAGGTCACTCAGGCATTCCTAACGTGAGATGGAGCCAACGATAACAGTGACCGCTTTGGAGTTCCTTCCCCATCCCTGCCCCATGTCAGCCAGCCATCAATGGGAAGGCGCTGTGGAGGGGCTGAGGAATGGTGCCTGGGGCAGAATTGCACCGGCGCAGCCGGTACGTGGGCTGGTGGCTGCAAAAAGCCTTATTTCCTGCTACCTTCAGAACACGCAACTCCATTAAGTCCTCAGAACTGGACTTAATTATGAGAGCAATAAATTTGGCCTAGAGAAAACAGAATATGTGGGAACTGTCAGTGGCCCGCACACGGATGTTATAATTCTGTGTCAATATACCCATATAACAAGATAAATCCTCATTATTACACACTTACTCTTCGGCTGGAAGGAGGGAGGCACAGCCAAAGCATTCATCTGCAGTTGGCAGCTGTCTGTAATAGAGGTTGCTGAAGGCGGTGATGACGTCTGCCCCTAGAATCAGTAGAAGAGAGGGGACAGTGAGGTAGACAGGGTCAAGCACAACTTTTCATTACACTAACACAGGGCTGTGTGCCTGTGTTGTTTTTGGAAGCGTAAGCCCCTATTAATCCTGGCATGATCAGTAAACAGCCCAGAGCCTACGGCCCACGAGTGTATATGAATGGGGAATCAGAAGTGGGCAGTGTGTAAAATGCTTCCATCTGGTTACAAGAGGTATCTTACTCCGTGGAGATCTTCGCTGGGCAGATGGAGACCAGAACCGCCAAAGTCATTCACTGTGTCTGTGGTACTCCTGGTATTTAAGTGCCATACACCAGGGCATTTTGAACACCCAGAGTAACTACACAGATAATTTGGCCTCCCACACGCACCCAGGTGGCTAACTCATGGTTGGGGCTCTTCTTTAAATCACAAAATCTACTTCCCACAACACTAACAACTCGCTTTTAAATCCTTCATTTCACATTAGCAAGCAGTTTTAGGAGCACGGTGAAGTCAAGGGAATTACGTGGCTGAATGCTTACTATTGTCAATAGGGAGTTAATACTGTGCCCTCAAATTAAGATTTACCTACGCAGCTTTCATTGAGGTTAAGGGGGAGTCACATGGCTAAATTCCCTTGTTTCACACTGTACATGCAGAACTGACTCTGTTTTCAAAAAGCACACCGTGTAAAAGACAGAAGGTGCTTGTGGCATTGACAACTGCCCCCATTTCATTCCTTTTTTTTTTTGTAATACCAGCAGAAATGACAACACTCGGGATAAGAACATTCAAGAGCCAACAGACATAGGAAGGGCAGACGCTAATAAGTATTGTGATGAATGCAGTCTGAACAGCTATTGTAATTTCAGTTAATATGTTCAGCAAACAGCATGTCTACTGTTATTTTTAGACAAAATTATTGAAATAATTGCCTGAAATACAATTAATTAATAACCAAACACTGTCTGCCAAATGAAATAAATATGCTCGCAGAAGCTGGTCGGTACTCCGTACAATGATCCCTATCAAGTCAGCCCGGCCAGTTTCAGGCTGAACGATCACAACACAGAGTCCCCAGGTCTGAAACGTCATGGCACCCAAGTATTTTTCACTACTACCTCTTTAATATGCGGAACATCATCCAGAGTGAGCAAAATAGAATTCCACTGAAATGCATTCGTTACCACAGAATGAAATGCACCCCAAGAGCTTCTTGGAGCCCCCAGCTTGTCCAACAGACAGGGCACGTAAATGAGAACGTGGCACATCACGACGTCATACGCTGCTGGGCTATCATTCAAAATCCCGATCCGCGCCTGATGGACGAGCATCTGCACAAATTGCTGGCTCACCAACCTCATTAGAGACGTTCGTAGCAGTGCTGCAGCTGAAGGGCCCAAGGTGATATTGAACGTAGGGCAGTAAGGATCAATTTTCAGCGCAGGGCCAACCACATAGGTCTTCGTTCTCTGCTGCTTGCCTAAGCCTCATGCAGGCCAACTACCGCTGCAGATGCCAGCTCATTTTCTCAAGCAGGCATTTTCTTACCATGCTCCTGAAACATCAGTTTAATCCTACTCTGTAAAAATGGGGTGTTTCAAGAAGGCACCTTAAAGCACACGTTCACCCCTTCCAAATTTTATATAAGTAAATGGGTGCAGGCGTGCAGTGAAAACAGAGTATTTACAGAAGGGCAATAAGTCCTGAACATGGCTTACGGAGAGAGGTTACAGTAGATGATGCCTTTTCACTTTGAAGTTTCACTCACCTTATGAAAAACGCACAAAGCTCACAGAGCAGATGCTCTGAATGCTGCCTTCGAAGCAGCACCAGACACATTAGAGGGAAGGCAATTCTGGTCATACTCAAGCCAGGAGTCGATAATGAACTATAGGTGACCCTGGGTGGCTATCAGAAGGCATTAAGAAGCTGAATGGGCAGTCTGAGCAAATTGGAGCGGGTGGGTACCCACATCATCCCTAATGTGCCAGCCTCAGAAGCACAAAAGAATGGATGGATAGGAATCTAGCTAGTTTATAGCCTTTCAGAAGCAGCTCTGATCTTTAATAATTTGGGTTGCCTATTGTTTTGTGGGTTTTTCTGGGGGGTTGTTATGTATTAGAAATTTAGATGCATAGATTACTTCCTCCTTCTTTTTCAGTCTGAGGCCTTAAAACCAAGTCTAAAATTAGCTTGAAAACAGGGAGAAATGCATTGCAAAAAATAAGCCTGGAGTATTTTACCGGTAGAGACAAACAAAAAAACAGTGTTTTAAAGGACAAGGAGTGTTTGATACCAGGCACCTGACTGCTGCACTGACAGCACGATCACAGTGGGAAATGGGGGACAAGAGAGAGGGGAAGTTTCTAAAATAGAGGCTTTAAACTACTAGAAATACAAGTTTTTAAAAAGCTAGAAGTACCACATTTCGCTAGAAAAGGTACTGTGACTGTTACGAGCAAGCAGACATACGGACCCTTCAGAACGGAGAAACCAGCATGAAAACATGATTGTAGGTGAATATACAATAAAGCCCACTCCTTCCCACACATACACGTGCACTCACGCCTGGCTGCTTTTAATTTAAGCACAAGAATGGCAGTCCTACTGCAACAGAGCGGCAGAGGAAGGAGGTCCCTCGCATCCCTGACAACACACAGCTGTATACAGATTTCATCTTTTCCCTTCCCAAACTGAAATAAGTCTCAGAGGCTGAAGACTGCCACCGAACAAGCCGCGTTGCCCACGCCTGTCAGACTGTCTGTGCTCTGCTCTGCGCATGCTGACCCCATTAGATTTGACTATTAAAAAGCAGCGTTGGGCCATGTCAGCTCTTGGGTGGGAGACTGCCAAGGCACACTTCCATGCTTGCTGGCGTTTGAAAGATTGATAATGATCCTGTGTAATGCTTTAGCTTTTAACCCAAGCGGTTCTGCACGGGGTCAGCTGTGTGGTGCCACACACCCCGTCTTGTAGCACAAAACTAAAATCCCAATTACCGATGGCCGCTGAAAATCCCATGGCAGTATTTACAAATACGCAAGCAATTACAGCAGACAAAGTGGCCAAACTGGCCGTTCCCTTCCGCCAACATAAATCCTCCCGCAGTAACTGAACATGGAATTTTTTTCATCTCACAGCATAAACTTTAAAGGATTGCCGTAAAAAGCTCATTAGCCAGCAAAAACCTTTATGGAGTAGCACTTGCTTTACAGCGGTAGATGAAAGGAGGTTCGTTCTACACGTCACGAGACACTGAGACTGCTTGAGGATAAAAGCTCCAACACATCAGTGTGCTATAGCAAAAAAATAAAAAAGAAAAAAGAAAAGAAAAAGAAAAACAAATAGCAGAGAGAGTTTTTAGCGGCGTTTGAAGCTGCCTTCACCTGTCAGGAGCTCTTCTCAGCCTGCCCACACCACCGCGCTCTATTCCCACACACACTGCTACAGGGAGATGCTGGGTTTTTAGCTTTTTCCCTGTTAATGAAGACTTGCTCCTCCCAACAGGGTGTAAAGAAGCTGCTATCTCTGGTTTTAAATTTAATACATCTTGGCACACCTTTTGGGCGCAGCAATTACTCCTCCGCTTTGCTTTGGACCCCGCTCCCTGTGAATTCGAATCGGGTGGTTTGGACTAACAATTCCAAACAGGATTGCCTAGATCCTATTACAACATCCTTCCCAAACTAATCCATTAAAGGATATAATACAGTGGTTTACAGCTCATCGCTGCCTGTTCTGCTCTACAACAGAAAGGAGGAAAAAAAGAAACACGCGTTCCTTAGCATATGGTGGCTAAGAACGGCATCACCCCTCTGAGCTGCACATCCTGTCTCCACCGTGGCCTCCCTTTATTTCTCCCTGTAGGAAGGACAGGCTGCCCAAGTCGCATTTTAACCCCAGAAGCATGAAGTGGTATCCTTATGCTCAGCTTGAATCCACAGTTTCAAAGCCGTGAAGTTGGCTGGTGTTGGCCCCTCACCAGAGGGGAAATGCACTCTAAAACAGGGACGTTCACTGAGCAAAATGTTGGTGTTCTTTCCTAATAAAAATAGACTTAAGCAGACATTTGTTTAAGATCTGTCAGGTTCAAAAAAACACTGGTAAGCAAAGGTCCTATCGTTTATGAGCACGCTGTGCTGTGTAAAGTGGAAAAGTTGTTTACAGGGTTGCCGTGCATACACTTATTCCCACAGTTTCCATAGTAATAAATTTTTCATCAATTTGAGAGAAAGAGATGAGAGAAACATCAAGTGGCTCATGCAGCTGAGCCTTTGTCATCTACCTGGATATTTTCATCCCAGGCTTTAATATTTTACAGCTTTCCTACAGACCCCGGTGAGCCTCATCAAACCAGGAGACTCACTGACATCCGCGACTCCATCTTTCTTTACCTGAGATAGAAAAACTACATTTCTACCTTTTGGCTACAGGGAATTCAGTGCACCTCTTTTGTTTAGTTCAGGTTATGGAAATGACCGCACGTCTTTGAGAATGAGCATTCAGGAGAAGGCATTTTGAAACTGTAGTGCCTGGTTTTGGGTCACTATTCCGGGAGCCTGATCCAGAAGCAATTGGATTGAACGGCTTCTCAGTTGCAGCAGCTCATGGACCAGGCTCTAAAGGGTTATTCTCTACGCTCCTAATGCTGCGTCACACAGCGACTGCAGAGCCAAAAAGAACAAAGTTTATGCTTTTGGCTTTAAACACAGAGTGCAATATTAATCAGCATTCATGTTCTGCTTAATTCCAGACAGTGAAAGCTTTCACCATTAGGAGAGGAGCAAAAGGTGAGCTGGTGTGCACACCTCTCCAGATCTCATCCACAGAGCTGACAGCGGAGCTGGTGCACGTAGTTAGTGGCACTCTGTACAAGGGGTACACCGCAACCAGGTGCTGGTGAAATGTTAGATGTTAGAAGGAAATCCTTTACTCGTAGGGTGGTGAGGCCCTGGCACGGGCTGTCCAGAGAAGCTGTGGGCATCCCAACCCTGGATGTGGTGGAAGGCCAGGTTGGATGGGGCCATGGGCAGCCTGAGCTGGTGGGCGACAGCCGTGCCCATGGCAGGGGATTGGAACTGGATGATCTTTAAGGTCCCTTCCAACCCAACCCAAGCCATGCTATGGTTCTGTGCGTCTACAAAATATTTGGGCTGGTTATTCTTAGCATGAAGTTACATGAAAAACCACCAGGGTGGCACGATTGTATCTGGGGCCTGTGCTGTAAGAAGCACTTGTATTGCCCTTACTTCTATGAATAAATTCAGATGACAGCCCCATTTCATTTCTTCATTCAGTCTGGAGGCCAGATGGCATTAGAATCATTTACTTCACCTTGTTGTGCTTAATTACTACAATCAACACACTATTTTCCAAATTAATCATAACAAAGTAATTTCATTAGTAACACAGCAGGCTGTTGAATTATTAGCATCATAACAGTTTGCAAACAATTAAACTTTATTTGAACCTTAAAAATTTGCAGAGTAGAACATTACTGTAAGATCTAATGGCAGCGCAGCACAGACGCAGAGCAGAGCAAATAAGCCAGCGAAAAGCCGTGCAAAACGGGCCTTACCGCCGCATTTCACAGAACGGGCAGAGAGAGAGACCTGAGCTAACAACGACAATAAGGCAGTCGGCGTTTTTAACCTTGAGTTTTGCGCGAAGTAGCACCGGCGGAGGTTTTTTCCTCCAAAAAAGGTGATGGTATTTGCACGGATTGAAAGCGAAGTCCATCCGCTGCTTTATCCGTGACGCTCCGAGCGACTTTCTTCTTTGGACCTCGAGGCAGCTCGCCTCCCGCCCTGCTCCCGAGGAGGGGGCACTACCGGCCCGGACAAAGGCCCTCCGCCGCAGGGCCGGGCCCATGGCCGGGGGAAGGGCGCCCTCTCCCGGGCAGCCCGCAGGAGGGCCGGGCCGCGACGCGACGCTTTGCTGCCACCTGCCGGCCAGGCTGTGAGGCGCGGCGTGGCGCGGCGGGGGTCGGCCGTGCCCTACTGACCCCCAACCCAGGGGGAGGCGGCGTCGCGGAGAGAAGGCATCTCGGGGTGCGGATTTCGTGTCGGCCACAGAAGTGGGGCTTTTGCAGCCGCGAAAGTAGCGCTTCGCATTCAGTGCACAGTCCGCTTGATAAATTAAAGTAGTAAAAGAGCTGAAGACTATAATCTATCACTTTAACATTTCACTGATAACGTGCAGAGCCCATTGCAAATGACTATTTCTTTAAAAAAAGAAAAAAGAAAAAGAAAAAACTCCACACCCTGTTTGACTCCTATTAGGATCCAGTGTACCAGAAAGCACCATGAATTAGCTAAATGATCGCACGACAGCAGAGCTCACTGCAGGCCCTACCCCTGAGTTTAGCTCGGCATTACCTCCGAACCACACGCGCACAGGGCTGCCGAAGAGCACACACGTGAGAAGTGCGGGGCCTGCCCAGGCTCAGTGCACACAGGCCGCCCACCCGGCCCTCACACATTACGGGGTGGGAGGATCCAGAACAGAGGATCCTGCATGCTAGCAGCGACGCAAATCTCCCAAACAAGCATTAACTCTGACATGGCCAACTCCTTGTCCACAAGTGAGAGTGTGCATGATGCTCTTAGCTACAGAGTTCTGGATGTGACCTTACAATTGCAAGCAGCCCTATACAAGTTCAGGTTTTAACAGTACTTCACCATCACCAGCTACGAAATCGTTCTCACCTGCAATTTAGCTCATGTTGGCTTACCAGAAAGTGTTTTAATGCATTATCTTTGCCAAATGTTCACATAACTCAGCAAGTCAGAATGCTACCCCACACAGACTGACGTCCATCAGCACAAGAACCAAGCCTTCATTTTGCAGTCACCTAATTGGTTCGTATTAACAATGCTAAATACAGAAGAAAAATAAATCATTGGCTGAAGTGTAAAAAATTAAAGAACGAAAATGAACAAAAAACCACATTTGGAAGCAGAACAATTTTAAGACGTACTTACAATATTACACAGAAATTTCCTTTGAAATTTCTTAGAAATTTCTTTTGAGAGAAACCACCAAAAACGTACAGCGAACTACTCCAGTAATTAACGTATGTATGAACTGAGCAATAGTTTTCTACTTTCAAAGTTCAGCTTAATTTTTCTAAATCTGAGTAATGGGAACACAGAGCCAAACAGCGTGGGTTAGAACACGAGCCTATAGCAATACAGTGCTGCTAATACACTTATGAGCAACAGGCGCTATGTGACTGCTTGTGCCCCGTCTGTCAATTACCATCTATTTCATTTCCTAGCATTACAATGCTATGAAAAGGGACAAAGAACATTTCCTCAGAATTGTGATCAATTGCAGTTTTTAATGTTTAATATATACAAGGCTACCATCTGACCACGTTCACTGAAACCACAAAACGCGTACGGCAGGATCTTCATCTTTCAGAGGTCAGGTCTGTAAACTGCAGCTGCACACCAGTCCCGATTTCAAGCGCAGGCTTCTCCTGATTAGGGAGAGAGAAGTTGAAAGTTCATCGTTAACCCCAAAACCTCAGAAATACATATAAAATTCAGTCCAAACACCTACCGCTTTCCATAGATCTCTGCACACATACATACATATTCAGTAAAGTAACAAAACTAAGCAGAACTAACCAGCAATTTTGTTTTACCCCCAAAAATCTGGAAAAGAAATGCAGTTATAAAATACATCATCTTTTGTATACGGTAGCTTAATAATTCATGCAGAATCCCAGAAGAAATGCTTAAATTGAACCTTCGATATATTTTGCCATAGTCTTTACGTTAACAGGACTCCTACAAAGGTTCCAGGAAAGAAATACTTAAGAAACAGAGAACAAGGGAACATACAAGCCATTACAGAAGATTGGATTAAAATGTACTTACCCAGGCCTCTCAAATATCATACATCTCCATTATGTAGGCTTTAGGCACCAAGCCAATGGTTCCCTTCATTTCTCCTACCCACCAGCCAAATCTATTGTACTCCTAATTGAAAACAATATGCAATATTAACCTTTAGTCTGATATAAATGCAATGGAGTTTTGTATGCAACTCCTTATGGTTGCTTTCTCTTACATACAGTTATTATCATTTCAACTGAAAATTAAAACATTATATCTTTTTGTTAGAGGCATTCACATACCGAGGCAGGCAAAGAGAGAAGCTACATTTTAAAAAGGTTAGACATACTCGGGAAAATTTCTTAATTATGGCCACATTTCCCTATAACTGAACATAGCTGTCCTCTCCATCCCGTATTCGTCACAAACATGAAAACCTTGTCTTTGTAACCAATATCTCACAGCACAACACTGACACAAAGGATCAGCTGGGATTCTTTTAGCATCACAAGGCTAAACTCTAAGAAACTTAAAATCAACTTCTTTCAAATAACACTTTGTTGAAATGCGAAGGGAATGCTTTCAGTCCAACGTATAATCTCTGTCTATGGACAACGTCTACTATTGCTTTAGGCTTGTAGAAAATTCTACAGCAGATCTCATATGTCTGACAGATGACTAATGTACTTTAGATGGAAATTTGTTTAGGCCTAGTGAGATAAATACGAAACAAAATGAATTATAATAGTTTAAAGAAATAATATCTTCCAAAAGCAATACCAAGTAAGAGTATTGTGGGATCCAAATTTAATTTTTTTCCTATGAGGTAAATATTTTAAGATCAATCCTAACAGCAGTTCAATAAATTGTAACAGCTGAAATTGCATACTCTCATATATTGAGTTACAAATGAAGCATTATTAAAACAGAGACCCCATTCAAAAATTGAATGATTAGTTAGATAGAAATTACTTTGGAACAAACACGGAAAATACAAAAGACACAGATATCCCTGATAAGCAACATCTGCTCCCTGCTATACTGCTCTTCTGATGAGAAAAGCTAAAGACTGTAGGATTTCTGAATTAATGGTCCTACTGAGATGACACTATAAGCTATTATTTTGACTGCAGATAAGTTTTTTGGTTATTAATAGTCAAGTGGAGCTTAAGGGTTAATGGAGTTTCATTAGAGCCCGAGCTATAATGATTTGCTGCTGGCATATCTGGCCTGGTGGAGAGTTCTCTAGGGTCCTATGAGGTGCTTCATGTACTCAGCTCTCCCTGTAACTGCGATGAAGCCCTGTTGATGGCTCACTTTCATGTTGGCCCAAGCTCTTTTTTTTCCTCCCCCAAAACACACACACAGGCAGGCAGGCACACACGCTTGCTTTCTTTTTGTGGAAGGCTGAACACCAATCTTAAACATTTTCTTTCTTCACTGTGCAAACAGAAGTTGGTGATTTAAAGGGTTCTATCCTGCCACCCATAAAATCCAGCAGTAAGTGTGGCTTCAAGAAAATCCATGTGAAAAATAGCAGGAAAACCTTCATTTATGATGTAAGCTCACAAATGAGCTGCAGAAATAACTCCACCTTCCACTGCAGCACAGACTAGTAGGGATAATCTGGAAGTCGAGGGTACCTGAACCTGATGGGCAATGAGAAATCTGCTCTGAGCAGAAGTTAAGAACTGCTCACAACCTTTCCCATGGGCACGTGTTGCACTCCAGATCTTTAAAAGGCTGGGCAGTACCCTGACACCAAAGTTTATAATGTTCCAGATCAGCCTGTTTAAAATTTGTGTTTTATCTTACAGTACACTGGTTACATACACAAACTGTATTTCTAGACTACAGTGGGAAACTGCCGAAAGGAGCAGTACTCACGTATACTGCTGGAATCTCAGTAATAAATCTCTCCAAGAAAAAGCAACAAAAGATTTTAAGCTGTTACACGGAAGTCATGAAGAGCCTGACAAAAGAGATTAAGCAAGTTTTGCTAGACATCAGCCAAAAAAACAAACAATACGTGAAATGAGGGAAGTGGCTTAGTTAAGTGGTCATTAAATTGCATGACAAATGGCACACAAAGAGCCTGTGGACTATATTATCCATTGAAAATGTTCCACTTAGCAACTACATGAACTCAGAAATAATTGCTTTAAAACAAAACAATTCAGACACCTCAAATGAAAATTGAGAGCATGTTGCTGTTTTGAAAACTTTCTGGGTTTTGCTACTTACTAATACACCACTTACTGTGCTGGCACGAAGCTAAGTGAGAAGATGAAATGAATGTTGATGTAACAGACTAGTAAACTAATTTAAGGATTCACTGCAACCATTATACTATACAGACAATATTCCAACACAGAAGCTTTTACTCCATCATTACTATTCTTCACATGGGCCTCAAGAGCAACATGAATCCCAATTAAACCATCTGCAGACTATGAAAGTCTGAACAAAAGATAATACAAATACATGGTTATCAAGAACATAAAACTTTAATTTCGGGTTTTAGAACAATAGGACGTAGTCCCTTTTTAAACTGATTAAAGCACAGACATTTTTCTCTAAACTCCTAGCCACTCCTCTCTGTCTTCAGTATCATGGAGGGCTGCTCACTGGTCAGATACAAAGGCAGTCTCCTACTCCTTTCTTGAAGCCCCATATGAAATGCAAACCGCTGTATCGATTCTATCAATAGTATCAATGATAAACTCCTTCAAGACGATGTGATTTAGTTAATACGCTGCTCTTGTGAGGCCTGTATGCCTATTACTGCTGGTGGTGATGTGTACAATATAATTCTGAAGCCCGCATCTGTGGGAAGCGCAGCTCAAAACGCAGAAAGATCTGAAGACAGTCACGAGTTTTATATCAGTTCTGAGGAGCTGGGAAGCACAGTCCTTTTGCAAGCATCAACTTAAGATCTCAGGTACCACTGGGCCTACCATCTGGTATCCCTCACCGCATTTGGCTCTTAACATCACTGCTAACATAGGCAAGCGACTGTACTTCAGAAGGACTGATAAAATAATGAAGAGTCCTTTAATCTACAGGAAACCATTGTAGTCAATTTATAAGAAATATTGCATCCCTTTGTAGGATGTGTAATTATTTTCTATTAATCATGTGCTATAAAGCTACATTATGTGGTTATTCTGTTATCACTAGAAAGAGGCCTGCAGTCAGCTCCTGACAATGTTAGGTAATTACTAACACAAAGCCTCTTTCTCCTTATGTAGAAATGCTATCAAGATCCAGAGGTGCTGTGATGCTTGCTGTATGAAAATAATTCTCCAAAGAAATTCAATAACTGCAAAATGAATTGCTCCAAGGCAAACAGAGGGATAGGAGAGGGGGCAGGGCCAAACCCAGCCACACTGCAATGAGGAGAATGGAGAATGCACAAGTGTGCGGCCACGATCTGCCATGTGACTGGAGCACATTTACCACAGCAGGCAGGGTTGGCAGGGGAGGGGAGGAAGAGGCCAGCACAACCGCTGCAACACAAACACCACCGTAGTGGAATATATTATGTCATGTAATGCAGAACAACCACCCTAACAAATGACCAAATGCTTTCTAAGTCACTTCTATGTTTTCACCACTGGTAAAAAGAGTGGATTTTTTTTTTTTTTTCCCAGCAGAAATTTATTAACCAAAGTAATTTCACAAGGCAGCAAGGAACAGGTTATGACTTAACCTGCTGGCAAAACACTCTCTGTACAGCAATGTTAGGAAAAAAAAAATCTCATTGCGGTTTACGGGCTCCTCCGAAAGGGCTCTCAGCTGAACACACTGCAAGCAGATGCTTCTTGTCCCATTCCACTGCACCAATATGTGTGCATCTAACGACTCCATGAGATACTGACCTTAAAAGTTTTTACATCTGCAGGAAGTGCAGTAGTAGGAACATATTACCGTTTCTCAGGTATGGCTTTTAAATGCAAGGTTTGTTTACTACACAGAAGCACATTTTGATATGCGAGATATACAAGAGGATTTCCATGTCTTCATTTCACCATTAGAAACAGAGTCTAGGAGTGAATGAGGATCTCTGGATGCTTTGCACCATATTCACTTCTACTGACTCGGGTTAAAGTTGAGAACATCTCATTCTTGCGCGGTTAGTCCCTGCTGTTCAATACCTACAGTACACTGTTGGGTTTTTTGTTTGGTTTGCTGCATTTGTTTTTTAAAGGGCTACTGAAAATCATTGTGATTCAATGCCTTTAAGGAAATGATGGATTTTTTTTATTTAAAAAAAAAAAAAACCACAGCTGAAGTGTATGAATTCAAGATTTTTCTCCCACCTTCTCCCATGGCATTATAAGTAATATTAATTTACAGACTGAAGATCTGCAAACCATAGAACTAGAAAGCAGAATGTATTTATAGCCTTGTTTGGGGTTAAATTAGGTAGCCTCTCCTATCGATCTAAGGAAGTGTGGGAACCACGGAGATTTTATTTTTTTTTCTAAAGAATGTCCTAGGGGGCAATTTGGCAAGATAATATTTTTAAGACACCTCTAATTCATCCAGAAGATTGAAGCCAGCTAAAAATTTCAGAACTTCCTTTGGTGTAATTGCTGAATGATACACTATCAACTAGGGAGCATTTTTGTCACAGAACAGCATTTGCTCTAAAAAGCAGAAAATGATAAATGTTTTAGATAACTGAATGAGACTTCTTCACAGGTAGTAGAGTTGTTTTAAGGCAGCAATAAAATAGTCATCTTTAAGAATACAAGCCTCAGATTTACTATATGGTAGCGTTATTAGGTTTTATTTCCTGCAATGACATGAGACAAAACAGACATCCATTGGAAAGTGTTCAATCAGAATAAGCAGACTGACTTCAGAACCAAAGCTGCCCCTGGTTGAAGGGTCATTATCTTCTACCACATGACAAGATGCTAACATTTCTTCTGATCAGGTAGGTAAATGCTTATTATTGGTATGCAAACCAACAGAACTTGAGTCACTTCGCATTAGTCTGTCTTAATTAATCTTCCACTGAAGGGCCTTCACTCTGCTCTTAGCCCTATATATAGTACACCTTATTTGCTAACATAGACATAGGCAGCACAATCACAGAAAGCAAGGTCGTCATTAAATATGCCTCTCTGTATGGTCAGCCAGATAATGGCCTCACAAAAACACCTCAGATTTTACTGTGCCTTTAACTTTTTTTTTTTTAAATATACTGAGTAAATATACTTTATGACAATTAAACACACAACATACAAAATGCTCATACGCATAATGGAGCAGTTGCACTGTTAAGTTTTACTTTATTTCAGAAGCAGTAATCTAACTTATGGAGATTTCTTTCTTTCTTTTTTTCACTGAGAATAAAATATAGGTTTTGTATTTATGAGTTGAGCCTTTCAACAAACAGTTGTTGTGTTGAAAGAACAAAAATCTCCCACTATAAGCATGCAACCACTGACTTAGGGGTTAGCTAGAATTTTCATGGAAAATTCTAGAGGAAAAGTCAGTCATAAATGAGATGTTCATGAATCATAAACACCAGAGTGAGTAGAATTACATCACATTAGCACATACTCAAATAATAACAGGGAAGGAGTATTCTAGTTAGAGATAATAATAATTTCTAATTTTCAAGTATTATCTCCTACTTTCATGCAAAAATAAATACAAATGTAGGGGGAAATAAATTAGGTTAAAAGTTAAGGAACGTCAGTAATTCTGCCAGAGCAGGTGCCTGCTACTGTCTAAATAAATTTCCATTAGTACTTGCATCTGGCTGATGGAACTATCAAGTTTCTGAACGTGAAGTATGCATATAAAACAAATACTGCAACTGCTGCACTCAGGTGAATACGGCTACCAACACTCACAGTTGGCTTTGTTACTAGAAATTGATTTCCTGAATAAGAGCTCGGGAAGATTTATAAAAAGAATTGTTACATCATGGTTTGTTTTCCCATTTATCATGTGGGCTTGAAAGCAAAGGCAGGCCCATAAATGAGCAGGAATTAAGAGCAATCATCATCTTAGAAAATAAGCCACCCAAGTATTGCATTTCTAATAGTCAATGTTAACTAAGAAATCCTATTAATGAGTCCCTCAATCAGCAGGGCCATAAAATGTTTTTGACTGCATAGTGAAAGAGGGGTGTACAAATTTCTGAAAGCTCACATGATTCATAGTGTAAGTTATAAAAGTCACTTGAATATTCAGGAATAAATTAAAGTGATGAATACACTGATCTATTCATATAAAAAGGCTGAGTTTTTTTTTTTGTTTGTTTTGATTTTCTAAATAAATCTAGTAAGTACTATTGCTATAGTTCTGCTAATTCTGCTCAAATTAAAGACTCAACATTTAGTCTCAAAGTAAGAAAAAAGACAATATATATACATATATACGTATGTAGGTACGAGTCTGTAGAACTGCTGCCATGCACAGTCTAAACATCCACAAATGATTAGATAATAGCTAAAATAGTTTCTAAATACATCTTCTGAACAACAAATACTTACTTTTGTACAGTAATTACATTAGTAATGCATAGGTATTTGTATTATACACGTGTGAGCATGCAAATCATGCTCATTACATTAACACTGACTTTTGATGCTCAATTTAAAGTAAATTGTGAGGGATTTGTATTTGCATAAGGTTTAGCTACTTTAGTAATTAAACACTGCCAAACCGAAATCTTGCTGCTTCTTTTAAAAAGCGTTCGTCTAAGTTACAACTTGCATGTAACATACTGTTCACCTAGCTTTATTTAAATGATATCAATGCCCATATTTGCAAAATTGGTTCATAATTATTTCAGTTGTACTAATGATCTCATGTACTGGAAAACAATAGTCACTTTTCCCTCGGTTTCTCTGAAGTTACTCGAAAAACAGGTAAAAGTACATTGCTTTGGCCTAAACACTGCTGGGTGAAATATACATATATATATCTTCTATCACAATCATTAGAACATATACTGCTTATATTTCATTGTAAAATAAAGAACTATTAAGTGTTGTACAAATATGCTCAATAGTTCGTTAAAGCTTCACCCTTCCTACCATAACACTACTCTACCTGTACTTACCCCCTTATCAGCAAAATGCGATTTCTCCAAGAATAATGTTCCTACCTGGCTGACAGATGACAGAAAGGCAATAAAGCCATGGCGAGGTTCAAGCTGAAACTGAATTTATGACACCATTTTGGATTTATTCGCATCACCTCCCGTCAGTACCTGCATCTCTCACTTTCAACCGCTAGATGGTGTGAAAAAGTAAAAAAATCGCCAAGGATTCCTACCGACTGCCACAAAGGCCCGTATGAACGTAGGGGGATTAAGAAATATTTTCTGAAGAGAAGTCCTGACCCACTTCGGGATGGTCAGGCTCACTTTTCCTTTGGTCATATTTTCACTTAGCAGACAAAGAGCTTGTAAATGATCAGTCCTTGAAACTGAACCAAGCGGAAGGTTAAGATGGATCATTTTCTGGCACTTTCTCCTCCAAGGCCCCTAAATTCAGAGCTGACAGTAGTGGCCAACGCTCATTTTTTTTCTGAAAAAAGCTGTAACCATCTTTAAGCGAAACATGGCTGAAAATTTCTGGGCTCTATTTTGGAGCAGAAATCATTCCCAAACAGAAGGGCTCTATATATCTGGAACAGCAGCAGGCCTGTTTCAAGGACTGATTACGTATTAATCAAGGCATGGCCACAAGACAGTTGATATACAGACGACAGCTTAAGCTACTGTTTTTCTATTCTGTTGCATTTTTTAAATTAAATTCCTCACTATTTGGGGGAAGGAGCAGCAAATGAGTTTTTCCACTTACAAGCTGAAGTTTAAGATTTGATTAGTCCCTGTAACAGAAAAAGTACGATTCACAAAAGGCAAAAACATTTGTGGACTTTTCTTTTTCTTATTTTTCTTTCTTTTTTCTTTTTTTGGGGGGGGGGGGGTGGGCAAACGGGGTGTTGTTGTTTATTAGTACCATTCTTCGGTGCTGTATAACTCAATGAAAGCCTGTCCAACTGAAGACTGTTATCCTGCCTTTAGTAATGTAATTCAGTTATTAGTTTAAGTGACAATGAAATACCTCAAAAAGGCGTACATCGCCACATTACATTAGTAATACATCTTCTATATTTTTGTACAGGACTATCTGCCTATAAATCTTAAATTTATTTAAACAGGAGCTGTACATTTATTATCCCTAAAACACTGCAGTTAAAAGTATCGTGGAAGATTTAAAGCGACTGTGACAAAACTGAAGAGTTTGAAACTAGAACAAACAGATGGCTTTAGCTTACATGCTGCTACTTGCATATTACAATGTCTTTGGCATAAATTATACTGAATGGCAATTACATCTGAGATATGTATTTAAAGTTGGGTTTTTTTTTAGTGAAAACTAGGAAAGCTCAGCTTTTTTATTCAAGTATGTGGGGAAAAGAGAGATTTCCTTGAATTAATTTTTAGAAGTAGACTTCGATGGACTTTAGGAGAGCTTTTTCGTTTCCTTTTTAAGGGAAACGATAAAAAATTAAGAAACTTGAATGTAAAATAAAATGTTGTGCTTATACTGCTTATCATTGCTTCAGACGAGGAGAATTCTATTCATCGTGTGCCTTGCAACTAAGGAGGTAGTAACTTTAAAATTGTCCAAATGTGCCAGAGCAAACAGATTCAGAATCTGAGCTGTCAGAACAATTGCAATATACATACAAAGATGAAAGCACCGTTTAAAAACAAACAAACAAAAAAGAACACTGTAGCAAGATGCCCAAAAAGTCACAGATATAAAACAGGAAAGGAAAAGCATAACATACAAGATAATTTGAAAATTCTACAAGGTTAACTTTTACGAGCAGAGAGCACATTGTCTCCTGTTAAATTAGTTAACAAATGGTTAGCCAAGATTTAACAAGTAAATAAACATGCTTTTAAGTTAATTCCTGTTACATGGAACTGTTTTAAATGTGATTACAGTTCATTTGACAAATAATTAATTGCAGCGAATATCTGATTGCAAACAAAGGATC
Organism: Gallus gallus; assembly: GCF_016699485.2. Lineage (NCBI taxonomy): Eukaryota > Metazoa > Chordata > Aves > Galliformes > Phasianidae > Gallus > Gallus gallus. The sequence goes on from NC_052533.1 coordinate 32,307,214, forward strand.
TGAAAGGGAGTGCCAATTTCCCCCCATAGAACTGTGGGAATGTGCCCTTCTGTGCTTCCCTCTTTTTACGACCATTTAGCCTCAGTAGCATGCCGTACCTTGCTGAGAATGTAGATAACATCACCACGCTTAAATGTCAGCTCATCAGGTACATCTCCGGTGCAGTCCCACAGACCCTGATAGAAATTGGCATAATCGGTATTTTTCCCATCTGCAAAGAAAACGACATCTAATTACAGCGGATAAAGATTGAGGGACTAGCGCTGCTCTTTAAATCTTCAGATACCACCAAGCAATTAATTAGCACACATTTCTTAATCCTCTTTGAAGAAACAGCTCCTTCATACCACAAAAGCAAGTGGAAAACAAGTTTAATGTGCGAGCCCTTCACTGGCAACAGTTGTGTGACTTAGAGACATGTAGCTACAGGTTCTCTCAAAGCATTTTACAGCTGCACCTTAAAGCAGCCAATTTTCCTCTACTCACACACTTCCAGCAAGCCATAGTTCTATCTCAGCTTGAAACTGATAAAAATGCTGGGGTATAATTAATAACTATCTGCAAAAGGAAGCCAAAGTAATGTTTTGTGATATGTTCCCCCTCCCAGTTCTGTTCCAACAAAACTAAATAACTTCACCGAGAACCTTTTAGATAATCTTGGATTGTTCTTTCTGAAATATTGGAGAACTTTAGGACTGCTGCTGAAGCTGCATTTTAAAAATATTTGTGTCAGCTCCTGTTTAGGACATTAGGTTCTGGCTAAACATGCAACTACACTACAGTCATAAACTCATCCTTCTAACAGCGTAAGCACAATGGATGTGCTGTGTTCAAGCTGCCATACAGACCATTAACTGATTGATTATTTAGCACTCTTTGCTCTGTAATATGGCAATAACACAGTAATAAATGCTTTGTCATACACTTACAATACAGAGTACATCTATTGAAACACAGCACTTACACACGGTTAAATACACTGGGAGCTTCTGTTACGCTGCAAACTATTTCCTGTTTTTAATTCCATGAGAATCGAGTGCGATGAGTTAATGCAAAAAGAATGTAAGCAATACCACTAAGATGACCAGTTACATTATGTATACACTAACCAGACAGAATGTATATGTACTAATAATTTACATCACTGGAACGCTATCTTCTAATTCTGATAACATAAATATCACTGAACTGGCTGGATCAAGGCTGTCATCTTAGTTTTGTTATATGATCCTGGAACAGCAGGCTTGCTGGTTATTTCAACATATACCAGTTACATTTGCATGTCGTTAGCACTCTACACCATTATTTATAGTTTACAATTTAATCATGATTGGTTCACTTTATTACTGAATAAAATCCCTCTAAAATATCAAGTAACAAGTGAGATGAAGTGCTACACTAAGTAAAATACAGTAGCATTCAACTTGTGTTTTTCCCCATTTTGACATATGCTTTGATTTTAATTGTAATACTCTCTGTATGAGCCAGAAGAGCTTGTTTTCTATTTATCCATTTCAGTATGTCTTCTCTGATATCTTGCTTTAATGACAACTCTGTCATACGGCTAAACATTCACAACTTTGATTTTAAAGTGGCCGTGCAAGGCAGCCACCATTTAATTTTCCATAAACTGGTGATTAGTAGCTACCATTTCCCAGATAGCACTAGAGGGCGTTCTGACTGTCAACCCACAACTTCTGCCATCACATCAAAGGCACCAATATATAGATATGATAAAGGCTACCAACTATTCAGAAACAAGAAATTTTATTACCGTAAATTGTGTATAGAGAATAATATTCAGGCAGAATTGCTACGAAATGTTGCACCTCCAAATTTTGGCCCTTCCTATTTGTCAGTTTATTATTTACCAATTTAGCATCAGACAATTAAAAATAATAATAATGATTAGCACCAAATCAATTTGGAATAAATTCTGAATCTGAATGTCTTCCTACACCTTTGATTCAGCATTGACCACAGTTCCCAGCTCTATCTTGGATAAGATAATGTAAGCCCACGCGAGGAAAAAAAAACCTAAAGAGCTGCTTTGGTATATTCCATCCTTACAAATCTTCCAACAGTTGTCTTACTGACCTGAGTTTAAAATACATTAATCAGTACTTGTATATATTCAGAGTTGCACTAAACTGAATCGTGATTTTTCACATTGACCTTTTTATCACTATGAGATCTCTTCTCACCTTTTATGTGCTTGAAGTAACTGCAGGTAACAGACTAATGGGAATCACAAAGAAAATACCAGCAACAGAATAGATCTCACAGTGTGCACGGTGCATCTCTCCCTACATATTCATCAAGAGCATTTCATGGAGCCTTAAAGCAAGAAAGGAACTCAACTAATAAGATGGCAACAGTGGAAAAGATGTGTTTTGTGAAAAACTACACTGGTCTTCAAACAAGTGTTAATTCACAACTGGGAAGGCCTTCTAACATCCACCAGCACAAGTTACACAGGCATAAACATGAAACGTGAACATAATTTCAGAGTCTGTATGTCTAAAGGACGTAACACTTCATAAAATGATTCACAGTGCTTCACAAACTCAGAGGCACAACAACAATAAAAAGCTGCAAAAACTTCAGCGAAACATAAGCCCATTCTTTCTTGCTTCATCCCTCTCTTGGTTAGAGAGGATCATAGCAAATTTCATTTGAATACAACTGAAGAACTGGATAAAATAAAAGCATGGGATTTGAGTGAAAATTTGGTATTTATATGGTAATGAAATTATGTAGACCTTCTTAAGCACAGAGTGCATGAAAGCAGCCGGTAGATTTACCATCAAGAACATAAAAGTTCCAATTATAGTTCAAATTCAAAAAGTCTTGACTTGCTGGAATTACTGTGTCATAATTACATCCTATTCTTACGCAGTGTAAAATGGCTTGTGCTAACTGCTAAACCAAAGCCTGTAACATTTAGACGGCATGGTCACATAGGCTATAAACGTGAAAAAATGTATGAAAAAAATTATTTTTTTTAATGCAGAGTAGAGGGTATGAAGCAGTTTGTTTTACCCACTCATTGCTTTTCATACTAGCAATTACAAGAAATGGTTGAGAAGGATTTTTGATAAGTTGTTTCTCAAGGAAATAGTAATTTCATTTCAGGGCAGTTATCTGAACAAACAACTATCCAACAGTTTCCAAAACTCTTCTACAAAGAATTCCTCAGAGTTTTCTTCTGCCATCTCTGTTTTTCTCCAGTAACAGCAATAGGAGCAACAGATATTTTTGGCCAATGTAGTGATGAAAACACAAGAGTTTATTTGACAGATCAAGCAGCAACAGCTGCTGGTCTTCCTGACGGTAGGCTGACTGAAAAACACTGGTATCTAATGTTATGTGCTCGAAGAGAGAATGGTGAAGAGTTCTGGTAAAAAATCTGAAAAGTATATCTCTCAAGTATGGACTTCAGATGTCGCAAACTGTTTAAAAACACCAGCAGATTGCTCAAGGGAAAACAAAACTGTACGAATATTCTAACAGCCTCAATAGACAAAAAAGAACAAAACCTGGTACATATTTCATAAGGTTTTAAGTGTGCTGACCCACTGTAGCCTAAGCCAATTTAACTGCAGGCTGACCCTTCCCTACCCCCCTCCCTCATGCTGGTTTTGGCATTTGCCATTTCTGAGCACAGAGTTGGCAGAAAAACTACATTGACCAAAACAAAATCTGGAATTACAACCTAAGCATGGAAATGCACTACTGAAAACATTAGAATAAATACAGCTGTGCCTGACTTTCACTTCCATTTTACCAGTGATGGCATCCAAATTAATAAACTATCCTAAAATAGCAACTTTGAGCTACTCAATCCACATCACCTACTTTCACCTTGCTTGTGAATAAACACACAGGTATGCTTTGATTTCATTCGACCACCTGTGTAGTCCAACCTGTACAGCATAACCTTTCTCATTTTCCTTCTTCTATTCCTTCTATTCCCTTCTTCTGTTCCTTAGCTACTCCAAAATCAAAGTACCTACCTTGAGACAGCACAGACTAGAAATCACAAAAATCTTTTTCTCTCACCTGGCTGAGCTCAGAGACAAGTCTCAAAAGATTGTCTGTGAAATTTCGGTTTAATAAAGATAGGCAATGAATAAAGTATAAGAATGTATGTGTTGTCAGAATGGAAAAACATGAAATACTCTTGAATATAGTTAGTTATTTCAGTAATGCCAATCTTACTTACTTGAACTCAGCCCTGAAAGTCCAACTGATTTCCAGTGCTAATAGTTGAATTAAGTAAGACCAGAAAATTATTGCTTTAAATTAATTTGATATCTGGGGAGATCTGTTCAGGTGTTTTCCAGGACACTGCGCAAATACTAACAAGACAGACAAGGCTCATTGAAACTTTTAAGAAATCAATGTGCTAAGGTTTTTATTTCTTGAAAGTATCATCACTTAAAACTTCAAGATGATCTATTAGTGAAAAAAATGCTGCTGTCAAGTTTATAATTGGATTGACCCCATGCTCTACTATGACAACGCACTTTTGTAATTACAGTAACGTCTAAATGAGTACTAAACGCTAAAGCTGTAATGAGTTGTGTGGTCTTACACATGTTTTTAGCAGAGCACAATGTTAACAGCATCTGATGACTTGGCTTTTGCTTCCTTTCCAAGAAAAGCAACCCCAAACTCTTCATAGCAACCTGCTCCTGCCTTCCTGTATGGGTCAGGAAATCAGGCCTCTGTTTCCTCTCCACGCGTTGCAACAGGAAGAGCACTGCAGAGCTACTTCCTAAAGGAACTTGTTTTGTCCACCCTTTCCTTGACAGCCCTGAAAGAATGATGTGCATTTTGAACAATGGGGGAAGGTGAACCAGACTGCATGTCAATGTAGGTCACAGTTACAATGCAGCAGATCTCAAAAAGGTGTAAGGTCTGATAAGAAGCAAGTCTTCTCTACTTGCTGTGTCAAATCACCAATAGTTTATCTAAAGGTCTGTGCCCTTGAAGCACATATATATCTTGTTTTTAAGCATAACTGGAAATACATTTCTGTCAAGAAAAGTTGTCTGGCCATGAGACTTTACATGGTGTATGCAGTTATTTTTCCAGTCCCAGAGATAATTAGCACAAGGGCAGTTTGCCAAGCTGAAGCTGAGAGAATATCCTTCACAGCCTTCCTGGGCATTGGTGTCCTTTTCCAATTTTTATGCTGCTGTCACTGGACTCTGGCATTTCTTACCCAATTCATTTGCTTTCTGTGGTAATCATATGCAATGAAGATATGCATGGCCAACATTTAAACAGGCTGCAGATCAATTAGTGGTCTTAAGTTTATCTGATTTTTATCAAAGAAGACAGAGCTTTGGGTCGATTGTCAGAGCCTGTGTCAAGTTGACCTTTTCAGAGATGTCTACATTGCCAGTCCCTTGGGCAACTTGTTGTCCCCTGTTAGTCTCTGAATGGCAGAAGTCTGTTCTGCTCAAGCACAAAGTATACACAGATGTCTATATTACATTCTTATAGGTTTGACAGCAACTGCATGTTGTATCTATAAACTGTCCTTTAGCTGTGACACTTCCTCAATGATGATAAGCTAATTTATGCAACTAAATCTCCTTTGTGCAGAAATGAAAGCTAATTGAGTCATTACAAAGTAATTCAGGAAGGAATACCTTGTATAAATTGGCTTACTTTATAAATCCTTCTCAAGTGGTTTTCATGCATCCTAAGTGGTGCTAAGCAGTTTTGCTGCCATCAAACACCCAGGTGAAAAAGACAGCTTAGGAGAGCTATAAAAACATTATTTTAACACAGCAGAGGAGGAGAAAAGAAAATAAAGATAAAAAGAAAGTACACGCACAAAATAAAGAAGAAAGATTTCAATTACCTGAAGCAGTGGCTACTTTCTCCTGGCTCCATTTCCTTGGCATTTCGGTCTTTGGAGGAGCATTTTCTTCTGCAAAACACAATTGCAAATGAAACTGAAGGGACACCTCAGCTGACAGGAGTTACAGCCCACATTAGTCTGAAAGCCACACTCCACATTTTCCGATCATAAGCCCTGTTTACTATTTTGCATTTATACAGCAGTTGGAGCGTTGTTACTCCTGTGGTTTCCCCCACCCATCCAAATACTCCAAAAGTTTTCTTTCAAAATCTCATCTGTGAACACACTTCCCTTCTCACTCTGCTCTGAATACAGTAATCCAGTTCTGCTGTTTTTATGCCATACAAGATAATTAGAATGAGAGTCCTATTCTGTTATATGCATGTCTTGCCAGGATAAAGAGAAGGAAACTGATGAGTGAAAAAGTATCCCAGCCCATATAAAGTAGTCAGTTTTATAAAGAAGTATGCAGAGAAGGAAGAGGACATCTTCAGCACCATCAGGCAGAAACACACACTAGCTAGGCACCTGCATGATGGGAATGCAGACACCACAGATGCCATGCATTCAGTGCTCTGCCTACTGCAGCTAACCATGGTTTTAAGCAAACCAGACTGCAAGTAACTTATTTCAAGTTTAAGAGACAAGAAAAGAAGAAGCCTAGCAGTGATCTACACTAAAGCGTGTTTCCTGACTAGCAAGATTGGAACACTCTATGAAATTCCCATAGGCAATTTCTTAAGATGTACTCCATCCTCACTTTACACAGATGGGCAATTCTTTCACCCCCACACCCTCACATGAGGAAATCCACACTCCACTCAGCACAGGGATGTAAGACCTGCTCTGCACAACTCAAAGACAACAATTTGTCAATGAGGCAGAACAGGGAACAAACCATGAGCTCTTTTTAAGTTGTATTATTTCTTCAGGGTCATAAGAAAGTAGAAACACATTTATCTTGGCCCTTATAATATACCAAAAGCTGCTGAATGAATGAAGAAATAATATACCAATAAATCCACTTCTCAAACAAGAATTGGACTTTTAATATGTTTGATGAGTTGCTATATCTAGTAATTCACATCTTATACTAATAATCATGCTTCTTTTTAGGACATATGTTTCAGCAATTCATTTTGATAGTTTATTAATGACAGACAACAGATACAGCACTCAACTTTAGAAGTGTTCCTTATTGTGAAACTTTCAGTAATTTGACTTTCTACTTTGACAAAGAGTGAATTTTATATCAACAGTTCAAAGAATTGCTAGTCTTGTAAAATTTAATCTACCCACAAGACTGTTTGTGTGAACATTAAAGCAGATGTTTAAAGCACAAGAATAGACCTGTTGAAATAAGTATGCATAACTGTTTGCTAACTTACATACGCAGGTCTACAAATATGACAGTTACATCATGAGATTCAAAGAGCTTTGAACTTTTGCCCTGCTAAGCCACTGAGAGTTTTTGCTGTCTTTACTAGCTAAAAGTCTGGTTGCAATGAATATAAACTACTATTTGAGCCAAACAAGAAGAAAAAAACAAAACCAACACAATAGAGCAGGGAAAACCTAAAGCTGCAGTACAACACAAAACACTCCAAACTATTTACTGCATTTAAATGTATTCTCTCACTTGGCATACCACTTGTGGCACATTTCCAAGTATGCTCATTTGTTTGTTTTAAGCACTTAGAACAGGAGTACAAATTACACAAATACATCCCAATAAGCTGTCCAGAGCACTAGGAGGCACTGTCATTCTATGGCTTTCATACCACAATTACACCACCCACAGGAATTATTATCCCATTGCCAGTCACATTTTCTAGGATACCCCCTAATGTAGGAGGAGTCAAGAAGACCTTTAAAATAATCTGGTATGGTATTTTTCTTCTTCACACCATCGCCCCCATTAAAGTAAGATAATGTTCTTCTCTATCTTCTCACTATGTCAAAATGAGAGCAATCAACACTAATCAAACAAGAACTCTTCCACAGCTGTAGATCCACAGAACAAACATCTGGCCCTTGAGATACAGATTACATTTCACACTCAGAGACCCTAATGGCAAACAACCCCCAAAATTTTTGAACTGACAGTGAAACAAGGAATTCACTATACTTATTTATTTTCAGTTAGTCCCAGAAAGATGCTCAAAATAATTTACTTATTTGAATCTGAAGAAAGAACAGAAAAATAAATACCCAACCGTAGATGATTCTACCATCCACACAATTTTAAAACAGAACAGTGGATACTACACTAGCTGAGTTTTTGACATTAAGCCATTGATTTTTCTTCCAATTTCTTTTTCTTAAAGGGAAAAAAAAAAATCAGACTACTTGAGTATAAAACGGATTAGAACTTGGCTCAAGCAATGCATTCCTTCAGTGGAATGTGGTATCTCCATAATAAATATGCATAAACTTAACAGTTTCCTCTACCAACACACCTCTTAACCATTTTCATATACTATACACTAATTTATAACATTATTAAATGGTATTCTACTGTTTTTTAATCTCTGAGACAGACACCGCCTTTGCGTAGCATTAGTTTATACCTGGGATAATTCCAGCTTGTGGGTTAATATATCCCATTCAACACTTTAATAACAGTAAACAAAAACAGCTCAGCTATGCAGCAATATCTTCCAAACCACACAGATGGTTATAAGGTTTTCATTGTGCGGTTTCCATAGCAATCATATTGCAAATCTGGAAGCTTCTTGCAAATAAGCAGCTTGTATTTACATGCCTCTCGGCTGCAGCATGGAACTCTACAACATGTGAAGTTGTTATTCCAATCACATATTGTTATAAACATCACTGGAAGATGTTTTGATCGGTTAAGATAAAAACTACTGCAGTGAACTAATTTTTCATCTCTTTCATAATGATAAAAGCAATCATACGCTTGTAATGCACATTAATATGTCTTCATTTGAAATCTCACTGTGGTGTCAAAAGGTTATAAGCACATAAACAGGTCTTATAAGACAAGTCCCCACAAAAACACTTGTTTTATTAAATAATCAATTCAAAAAATCATGGTGTCTTGACTATCGTATTCAGCAGGGATGACAGACATGTGCATGCAAATGCAAAGGTGTGTGCATGAAGAACTCTGCTGACATGGAACATCATGGCTCCATACTGCTTTGTGTAAGAAAAAGATAAAACAGTTTATTAACATGAAGAGTATTACCCTCCACACTGCTTTTTCCCTACCAAATAGTGACTCTGTACTGAAATAAACAAGAGCTTTCAAACATGGATAAATGCTTATTATGGGAAACAGCTGAGACCTTTTCTCTCTCTGATTTATTATTTCATGAATTGACCTAACCCCATAACAGATGGATTATTTTCCTAATAAGGAACATAAATCAATCCAGCTATGTAAATCTGAAAAACAGCAAGAACTGGCTTCCTACAAACAAGATTATTGGCAAAAAAACATTTAAGTAATGCTGAAGAAGGAACAATAAACACATAACTTAAGTAAATGAAATCTTTTTTATAATTTGGCCAAACTGACATCTTCTACTAGCATTAGTAGCGAGGGCTAGAAACCATTTGGGGTCAAAGGAATAAAACACCCTCTTCTGTGTAGGGCCAGTACACTGCCTCACTTGAGCAGTTCAGGGCACAGTGCTCCTCAGCCTCAGGAGCAAGGGGCCTACACAGTACTCTCATTATATACACACCTGTATATGCCTGCACTCTTCAGCCAAATTCTTAGTGGGCATTAGCCTAAGCAGCTTGACATCCTAGAGATCATCCACAAACTACAAGACCCTAGGCTTATTTGCTTTGGTGTGTATAGTAACATGGACTTTCCTTTCCTTTCTGGCATCTTTTAGACTCCACATCCACCCACTCTATAGCAAGAGACCCCTAAATCCAAGTAGCAGAACTCTAGTTCTGGTAATCCTACAATATTGTCACAGAACCAGCCTTTTGGCTGGATATCCTCATGAATATGAGGGATTCAGAGGCTATCCCAACTTAGAAGGTACCCCCAAGGATCATGGAGTCCAACTCCTAGCTCCACACAGCACCACCCAAAATTCAAACTATATTTCTGAGAGCACTGTCCAAATGCTTTTTGAACTCCAGCAGATCAGTGCCACAACCACTGCCCTGGGCAGTCTGTTCCACATCCCCCACCCTCTGGTAAATAATCTTTTCCTAACATCCAAAATGACCTTCCCCTGACACAGCTCTATGCCCTTCCTAGGGTCCAGTTGCTTTCACCAGAGAGAAAATTACTCATGACTCCATTTTGTCAAGGTCTTGCTAAGACTCCAGATGTAAGGTTTCCTGAACTTCCTCAGAAATTCTGCTTTTTTTTTTTCTTTTTTCTCAACCGCATTTCTTGTATCTTGGAAAGGTGTTCTTATATACCACCGTTTCTCCCAGTACTGAGAAATCTGAAAATCTGAATCTGAAAACAGCTATCTCAGCTAAAGGTGAAGCCCTGCCCCTTTTGAGAAGACCTTGGAAGGCTAACCCATAGTCCTTAAAAGATCAGCAGACTTTGTAATAAATTAACTCAGGACCATCACTGGAATGTCATTTCTAGATTTTCTGCAAAAAATTCTCTTAGTGGGACACCATCCGATGAACCTAAAAGCATATGTCATATAGTTTGATGTAATCAAAAACAAAAAGCTGGTACAACATCTTCCTAACAAAAGCATTTTGGAGGTATAACATTTGCCAAACTAAAGAGTGAAATAAACAAAACAACACAATACTACTTGAGACAAATACAAAGCACAGTTCAGGCTACAATTCCCTTGTCTTCTGTACGTTCTTTGGATCATATAACTATTGCCATGATGAATAATCACAGAGTGCAGCAGTAAAGAGAGCTGAAGAAACCTGGAGAATGTAGGGAGGAAGGGTGAAGTCTCTAAACGCATTTGTGAAAAAGGCACTGCATTCTCCTATTTTATCATATACACACTCATCTGCCTGAAACATAATATGACAACAGATTATAAAAACATTTCTATAAAAGCAGGAAGATACTGGTGAGTGGTCTCACCACTGGCAAGAAAAAAAAAGAAAAAAGGAGAAGCTTTTTCTAGCAGAAAGTATTTACTGTAACATTCTAGGGCAAAAAAATTAGGAAGATTAAGTGATCAAAAAACACATTTTGTTCCTTTGAAGAAAAACAGATGCTCTCACACAAGAGGAAAAAAAAAAATCAAGCATTACTAGCAAGGTCATCCGTGGTTGCTGCACAGTGCAGTGTTAAATGTTATTTTTGTCTCGACACAAGCAGTTGGATCTTCTTACTCTAGTGTATGCCCTCTTACAAAGTTTTCATGAAACATGGGACCATGCTTTGCTTTGTTTATCTTCCCTACTGGTTGAGATCTGAATATACGTCCGCATTTTCTGTCCTTCTCTTTCCTGCCTGTGCCCCATTTTGCAGCCACGACTGATTTGCATGAAGACTATATCCTTCTGCAGAGCTAATACATATGTTGTTCCATTGCCAAACACAAAGGTTGTTGGTTAGTAAGAGCTGTTGTTTCCAGGGGTTCAAAAGGCCCTTCAGGCTTTAAGAACCAAGTATCACTATGGAAGGAAAAGCATGCTCAGTCACCTGAATGACAGAACAGAATATACTCATTAGGACAACTGAAAAATCCACAGAGGTACAGGAGAATCCTGGTTTTAATTATGAATATATTAAGATTTCATGAACTCAGCTTCCTGCCTGGAGTGCCTGCTTGGAGCTCACTTTGCATATAAGCAACCTTCACAGTCATATTCTGAGTGACAGCCGAATCAACCCAGTCATTCTGTCCCTAGCAATACTCTTCCAAACAACAAATAATTCAAAATCTCAACTGGGGGGAAAAAAAAAAAAAAAAAAAAAAAAGCAACACATCTACATTCTCTAAATTCTGTTCTTCTTCTTAGATATAGATGAGGAAGAACCAGCCATTCGTAAATTTAGGGTTAAAGATGCAGAAAAAATTAGCTAGGCTGACAGGATTAGGAGGAATAGAAATATGTAAAACCTCAACTAGACAAACAGTAATCATGGGAGAAGAGCAGGTGGAAGGAGGCAGGAAAAGCAGGAGTATGTAGCAGACCATCTAGAACTCCTAATTCTAGAATACTAAAATTTCTTTGACAAAATGATCTGATTATTATTAATAAAATTCAATACAAATATGCCAAAGTGCAATGTGCACTGCATAGAAATAAGGGATGAGTTTTGCACTGACCTTTTTATTTTCTCATGAAGAAAGACCTGATAATAGTAATTCTTCTCAAGAGAAAAGATAAAGGTCATCGCAAGCAAGTTCAATTGTGGATATATACACAATAATTATAATGAAGAAAGAAGAAATTACAGAGAGCCACTTGCAGAAAGTCATTAATTTTTTTCCTGCATTTACATTCACAGCTAATAAGCATTTAAAATTAATTATTTCAGGAATTTATTTTCAGAAATCAAGTCTCTTAGAATTGTCTCATCCTGTACGCTGACTGAACTGGTCTCAATACGTTAAACTCAAAAAAAAAAAAAAAAAAAAAAACCAAAAATTGGTGGATCATCAAACAAGGTTTCCTAAGCAACTTCAGAACCCAGCTCCTCTTAAAGTCCTTAAGTTTGACTAGGCGCTTTTCAAAATGTTACCTATACTTTTTGATTGAGAGCCCAGATAACTTCCACACCCAAGCAGAAGGACCTCTGCAGGTAACGTTTTATGTCAGTGTCCAACAAAAGCACAATTCTGGCTCCACTTCTAAAAACGTTCCAAAAGCCTCAGACTTGGCCTGTAAAATCCAGGCAAGAGGCATCTTATCTAAATCCACACTTAAACATTTAAAGAAGGAATAAAATATTTTAGGATACTTCTCTTAATAAGCCTCGACTTCTGATGTTTCTACACGCTCTTCACATTAGTTAGCTAATGAACAAAAAATGCTCCCTCACCTGCCCTCCTCTCCTTCAAACAACACAGTTGCAATTATTGGACAAAACAATGTTGTTGAAACTGATTCCACAGTTGTGTTATAGGTTTGCAGGAATCTGCACTAGAAACTGCTTTCCTAAATATGCGTGCGTGCACACAACTCTGTTCTTATATAGAAGCATTGTAAAGATTTACGTGAATTCACTGTAACTAAATTGGTTTGTTCTCATAAACTATTTACATAACTAAGAGCTATTATGGGTTAAGCGTTCAACATGACATTTTATAAACTTCTATTACTAAAGGTTTTACTAAAATAAACATGGTAGTTATTAAAATCTACATAGAAAACATAAATAATTCCCTATATAAATACATCTACTAATTGAGAATTCAATTAACTAATCTATACATTATAACTCTGTACTACAGTGTTATTTGACAACCATGTACAGGAGTTACAGTTCTCAGGCCTAAATTTATCTGCTACAGAGAAAGAAGTCTTTAGAAGTCAAGTAAAGTTTCCCATACTCATTGATCAGCAGCAAGATTTAAATTTAAAAGTCATTTCTGAAAATTACATACCCCTAATTGTGACAAATGTGACTTGACATAATATTTACATACACAGAATCATAAAGAAAGCATCTTATTTAAACCACATTATATCCTTTTATAATCTGCAGGGTTAAAGTATTCAAATTTATAGCCTGATTCCAGAAATGGCTTTACTCCAAAAGGCACAGAAGACAAGGCATTTCAGCCCCGTTGGCTTTAGTGAGAGGAAACACAATACAGTTGTTGGCATGTTTCCACAAGAAATGTCTGGCTCCCAGATGCTTCTCTACTGACTCCTTTAAAATGTTCTACCAAGACATTTTTGTATTCTCTGTGTTGATCATTAGATGCATGTTGACCGAAAAAAAAAGCCAACCAGGCTTCACCCTTTGGGTACTTTCATGAGAAGTAACAAACCCACACCACTGCCTCTTTTCACTGCGTGTGGCAAGTGCCACTAAATTCAGTAATGGCAACTATGTTATATTTTTTCTCCAGCTTAAGCGAGGAAATCAACTGTGAAACACATTTGCTATGATTCACTAGGAAATAAAAATCAGAATGAATCGTAAATAAGCCAAAAATTATTGCTGCTACATAGACTGTTTACACATACAGTTTTTGTGGGTAACAAGTCTACATTCATTTCTACACATGTTAACAAATGCAGTCTCATTCTCCTCCTCTCATACACTAGGACCAGAGTGGGATCAGCAGCTTTGGATGTCTGATGTCACCAGCCCTACACGCACCACTGAGAGATGAGGGAGGACGGCTGGGATCTGAAAACAGTTCATAAACAGGAGATGACAACTGCTTCCCAGCAGCTTGCCACTTTACTGTGGGATTGGCATGCAGCTGGTTCTCAGAAAAACCAGGGCCTCTAGAGTCCCAGATTAGCAGAATTCTCTTGCAGCCAGTACTTTGGATTCTCCAGGCCTCATGCCAAAGACACAGCACAATCCCAAATTGTAGTTTACAAGCAGCCATTTGCTAAGCCTGAGTTAGGTGATTTAATCCAGAAACTGGTCTTAATGATCCTTATGGAAATGATAACAAAATCATATCCATCTTGAAATGTTGTTTACTGAATTATCTGAAACCACTGCTCAAAATTTAGTAATGGAAACACCTTACTCCTTCAGAAATAAATTTGAGACAAGGTATGAAAATAGATTCAATTAACGTATTTTGAGACAGTTAAAGGGTAGATTCTCTTGCTTTGCACTAGAAGCTTCTCTGTAGACAATAGCTTTGTCTTGACAGTAAGATTCCTTCCTTTTATTTCCCAGTTTTACTTATTGTTGCCATCCGTTTTCAAGGACAGAATAATTGTTACAGCCTGGTCACAAACCATAGGGAGAAGCACTCAATCTTCTTCCTTAAAGAAATCAAAAGATTCCAAGCTCTTAAACTAGCTTGCATTAGAACACAAAAACTTTTTAGATGGAGATTAAGATTTCCTAGGAAAAAGTAGACTAAATAAATAAATAAATAAATGGACTGAAACAAAACATCCCTGTGCCAACTGTGTTCTGGAGTTGTTTTCTTCCTGTTTTGCTCTCTAGTACAAATTTCACTGACTTGCAATGGGCTCTCCCCAGCCTCTTCTGGCTTATTAAGACAACAATCTTTCCTTCAGTGCTGAAGCTCACCTGTATGTCTGCACCCTGTCACCTCTGGAGCTTCCCTCTCCCTATGCTAGGGCACAGAAGACTGTTGCATCTTTCCCTCCCCACCTGGTTGACCCTGCTGACCATGTTCCTTTTCCAGAAGCAGCCAACCTGCTCCTTCCAAAGACAAGGAACCAGTCCAGAGAGTAGCAGCCAAGAAGGGCAGACAAACAGCCCTTTCTTATGTTGCTTTCCTTGTCCATGTGCAAGCTAAACATGACATCCATTACAAATGTAGTACACTGTAACAAACAAGCAAAACAGGCATACTTGCATTACAGACAACAGCATTCATGGAGCTCTGGTTAATTAGCAGTATTATGTTTGCCTAATTTCTCCATCTTGAGGAGGGTGGGTAGAAGATAAGAAGTACAGTGAGACAAAAATATATATATGTGGGGATTTATGCTTTCCAAAGGCTTAAGAATTCAAATCAGAGAATTGTATGTACAGTAAGAGAATGATTAAGTCAGCCTTTCAAGCCCACCTTACTGGGTCTTATTTTAGAATCCAGTTGTATAAATTATGGTTCTTTAATAGCTACCTCGTGGAAGCCAGAAAAGTAGAGAAGCACTAGCCTGAGGCACCGTATAACCTCTGGTTGCTCTTGTTTCTCAAAAGACTCTGCCTAATGGTTTTAATAGCCTGATACGCAGTCATTCATCACAAATTCAAAAAGTAAAGGTTCCTTGATCTATCTATATAGCATTCATCACAGTTATACTCAAGCAGTAGAGCAAGCCCAAATTTTCTATTTTCATAAATATACATAATACAATTGACATTTTACTTTGAACTTGCTAAACTACAGCAATTCCTCAAATTTATGGTTAATAAACTATCTCACATACCAAGGCATTTCTTCTGAAGGCTCTGTATTAGAATTATTTCACTGCTGCTTAATTAGATAAAACCAGTGCCACCAAAGAAAGAACTTCAGGTCCATAACCCACTGAAGACATGCATGCATAAACAAAGCTTTGCTCACATTTAACATGAACTCAACTGTCAGAAACACAGTCCTCATCAAAAAAAGCTATGATACAAGTAAAATTACTTTGTGTGATTTTCTCTCCCCAGGATGACAAGCTATTCTGAGACAGAATTCTATCTTTCAATAACAAACAACTTCTGTCACATACTGTTCACATCAGATTGGTTTTACAGATCAATAGTGTCAAAAGTTGTTTAGCACTGGCACACAGAAAACAATGTAAAAATGATTGATTGGTACTTGCAATAAAATAATCTTATTTCAATAAGTAAATTCCTTTCAATGAAATGTGTACTAATTAGTTTTTGAAAGACTTCTTTAAACATAGAATTGCATGATTAAAAATACTTCCTTTTCAGATATTATTAAGTTATGGCTTCTAATTTTAAGCAAACAAGCTTCAAAACGCCAAGAGACAATGAATATTTAACAATCCATTTCTAGATTTTTTGTGTTTTTTATTTTATTATTATTATTGTCTAATTGGGCACTTTTCTGTTTGTTCTACTTTTTAATTCTGAAATATTGATATAAAATTTAGCCTTTGAGAACCTGAGACTTTGATAAACATAGCCTTCCTAATATGAATTCTTACGTAACTTACTGTTACAATGGATCACAACTCAGGAGGGATACTACTGTTTTTCCCCTCTTGTGAACTCTGAAGCCTGTGACGTCTTGTACGCATTTCAACAGGAGGAAAATACCTAAACTGAATTGTACATGTTTTTCATTTAGTGTAGATACTGTAATTATCTGCTTTGAATTTCACAGCTGGCCACCATTCCTGCTACCACTCCAAAAATGGAATATAGAAAACGCAATCTGAAATTCTGAAAATGTAAGCTTCGAATCAGTGACGTACTTTGGTTAAAAGGGAAAAGAAGAACAAATTTTTCTGCACCAGAAGTATGTTACTAAACAAAGAACACTCTTTTCTAAGCACATTTTTCAGCAGAAAATCCTCCCTCCCCATGTCCAGCAAGTGCCTCTTGCACACAAATCAGCCTAAATTTGAATACTCAATTATTATTCCATTTTTACCAGCTTCCTCACTTGCATGTTTGTGAATGTTTATGACATATTTGAATTGCATCAGCCACAGCAGAGTTCCTGACAGCTACAGGACACCTGTTATCCACAGACCAACAATACATATTCACTTTTCAAGAAACACACAATAGTCTATGAACCTTATTTTTTCTCCCAAAGACTTGCCACTTCCCACTCAAGGGACATCTTATTATTTTCAGCTGCACCAGATTGTCTTACCTCCTCTTCCATCACTGACACTTAACATCAATAGAAATAAAAGGTTCCCTCTTTAGATGTAGGATTACATTAATTGAAGATAAAGCGCAAGCTCTTTTAGCAAACAAAAGCTGATATTTGGGTATCAGGTTCCTAACCATCTTCTGGATGTGATGTCTCCAAATAGAAAAAGTTGTCTGCATTCATAACTTACGCCTCACGATCATTGAGAATCAGCAGAAAGACACTTGGTATATATTAATTCCACAAGAGTACTGCCTCAAAATCCAGGGTGACAGAGAATTCAGACACAGCTCCAGTCCATCACAGTAGTTTAAATTCAGCAATATGCAGTTGCAAGAAAATGTTTTCCAGTGATTTCCATGTTTGGCATATAATCAAAGACACTTTGTCTTTGTTACTACACCATAACACCAATGCGTAGTTTACTTTTTTTTAACTGATCTTATATTATTTGAATATCTTTTGATTTACAGTGAAGTAAGCAAGCCCTGTAGCATCCCCTCTTATTCTGGTATTGCATCTATTGGTAAGATACTATGGGCAAACATACCCGGTGTATAAAAATAATGCAATGGTTAAACAAGTGAAAAATATTAATTTCTTAACAACATTGAGATCCCATCTTTGAAAGAATGGTTTTGAAGAATGACCATTCCTCACTGCTTTAGAAGGAGAAAGAAAAAAAAAAAAAAACCACCTCACTGCTCTTGGATATGAAATATGTTTTAATGGAAATAATTCAAAACACTTTAAGTAATTACTTCCGAAACTCATCTTTAGATGAGTCCTCAAGAATTCTGATCTACTTTTCAGCTTCAAATATCCCAGATTCTACTTAGATTTAGAAATCATGTCATTTTCTAATAAAATACAGTTAGAATTCTATTTGTGGGGAAAAACAAAATATGCGTATATTTAAATAGCACAGCAGCATTATATATGACTTTTGTGGGAAAGAAGTAAGGAATTCCATAAATACTTGATAAATAACTGATGCTGGGAGGAATTTGGACAATATACCAGGATACATAACATACTAACTTAACAGCAATCTTCACAAATAACATGTTAGATTCCATAATCATCTTTTTCTCTGCTGATTCAGACCTACTGCTCTGATTCACGCTGATCCATTAACAGTTTCTTTGTTTTAGCTTACTGGTTTTGGGAACCGGTCATACAGCTGTGATCCACAACAGGGACTGCTAGGCACCAAACAGACCTTGGCAGTGATATATTGAAAACTCTGAAGCAAGCACAGGTCTTCTGAAAAGGTGCATTCATTTACACATCATTGTGAAATCCTCTATGCTAGCACTGAAAAGTCGATATATCTGACACTATATTTTGAGGATGGAAATATGGGCTATAATCTTGTGTTTGTGAGTGACAGATCAAGCTTACACTCAAGCCTCACTAAATAATCATGACTTCCTTCTTTCCTAGAGGTAAACCAGAGATCACGTTCTTGCCTTCCCCCCCCCTCAAGCTATGAAAAAGCTCAAATGGCAAAGTAACAAGAGAAGATGATGAGGACATTAAGTTATACTATTTAGCTGCAGAGATTAACTGTTAAAAATCAAAACAACAAAGCTGCTTCAAGAGACAATCATGAGTCAGAGACAAGCTGATCATTCTCCATCTTCATAAGCAGTGTTAGAAATAAGCTCTGAAACAACTTCAATATAATTTTAAAGATATTACTTTAAAATACTTCATTTGAAATAAGCAACCACATAAAAACGTTTCTCTGTATAGCACACTCTCTGTTGCATAAAACTTAAGACATTTCTTACCTTTCCCCAAGCTTTGCCTTGGTTACAGAGATTCCCTAGCTAAGCTTGCAACTACACTGCACAACAGAATTACTGGCCAGATACTGTGGCTTGATCAAACTGTTTGGCAGAGGAATGATAGTAGGAGTTAGAAGACAAAGGCAAGCTTTTCAGTCCCATGATCCTTGTCCCAGTCAGATACTGAACCAATCCCAAAATGTAATTTACAGCAAAGTAGGGACTGACGCAAGTTGTATTGGCTGGATTAGTTCCCCACAGCAATTCCCCTGGCTGACAGCACTGAATTTCACTGTCCTTTTACCCAAATATTCTCTATCTTTTGGACAGGTTAAAATTAAATGACACAAAGCCAGAAATTTCAGATTTGTATTATACCACATCACTTGGGATTTCCAGCCTTACCAAGAAGCACCAAAGAGATCATCAAACCCTATCTTTAGAATCATTTTGGTGGAAGCTATGCTGTACCCACTGGAAACTACTACTATTATACAAGTTCGCAAGCAGAATGAGAACTGAAAAAGATAACACTGAAAATTAATATAAGGATGAGAGCTTATATTAAGACTGCTGTCCTCCTGTTGTGCAAGACTGTTATGAAAAGAACACAACTGATGTTTCAGAAATGATCGTGGTGGCAGGCAGTGGTTAGTACTGCAAGTTCATGTATGTGGTCCACATAGATGTAAGACCAAAGAATGAAGGAGAGAAGGCCCTTAAAAATTATGTCACTAAGATCCCAGGTTATTTAAAAAATTTTGGTCTTCAGGAATGATAAGAGAGGACAAAATGTTGACAAATGACAACTATCTCCTGACAAGCACAACTCTGTAGTTTTTTCTTAAGCACCACTAGACTAAAGACTAGGCATCCAGATATAACTACACACATATATAACATGGTTTAACACTAGAGTTTGAGAAGTTATTGTGTTACAGACAAGTAATCAGTTATGTGGACTGCAATATATAATTGTCACATCAAAACCACGTACAGTGTACTAAAGTAGAAAATAAATAGCTAATTAAGCTATTTTAAGAGCCCAAAATGGGTCCTCATTGACAGTATTTTTATTTCTGTTCAACTATGTTTTCCATATGCACTTTTATTTAAAATAAAACAATGGTTTAGTTTGTTAGAAAAAGTATAAAGCTTTTCTTTATCCCCCTAAAGAATCTCACAAGGAAGATTTAAAAGTTGGAAAAGCTTTAGCAGTTCTGATGTTTTAAGCTCCACATAAATAACCACAGTAAAACACACTGACTGAGAATCAGGCAAAAGATGCTTCTATAGTAAATATGAATTCGTGTGTGCCATTAAAGAAGAAAGTGATTTAACAGATAAAGAGTCATTTTTTCACCTCTCTTTGTACCTCTCCAACTATCAACCTATTTCTTCTGCTAGCAAGCAGCACAAATTTAATTCCATTGAAATCTAAGCTTTTAATAGGTAATAGACTATTACTATTCTGGATACTGGATTGAAGCTAGTGAGCTCCTGTCTGGAAAATTCATTTTTCTGCAGTGTCTACTGCTACATGAGAGATGGAGAGGGGAGGGGGGGGAAGAAAGCAATGTAGTAGCTAGTGAGTACTGCACCAGCCCATCCTGATTACTGCCACACTTCTTCAAAATACTCAGTTTTTCAAAATAGTAAGAAAATATACATATCCTCTCCTTAATCCAAACACCTTTACTGCAATACTAAGCCCAGTATTAGAAAATTGACTGCATTATGAACTGGTTTAATTTGCTTTGAAATGCTGATATAAAAAAAAAAAAACACTAGACTACACAAATGATTCCTTGAGAAATGGCAAATTACAACCAGATAAATAATGACAAGGTACAATCAGCTGTGTACCTCAAGTACAACACTTTAACGTTTTGATGTGTGGAAAGCTAGTGGACCTAATATTACGATGCTTTGAGGATCAATACAAAGTGAAAATAAATTTCTTCTTCCTCCTCACAAGGATCTAGCATGTGTCTTCTCCATCCCAGAGTTTAGCATTGGCTTTTGGGCTCTATAAGAAACTATTAAGGGGACAGAAGGGTACAAGAGTTCAAAATTTCTTATTTGCTCTGGATTAGAAAGTAAACCAACAGCAGGGATAATGGATTTCCACTTTTTGACTATGAAAGGAAAAAAGAATACATTCACTTACCTAGGAAAATAAAAAGGACAGTCAGTGAGAACTAAAAGCCTACTATCAACAAGGCCTAATGAAGCCAGGTGAGACCAACGTGGAGTATACTCTTTTACCATCAGTTTAAGCAAACGGAATTACAAGAACCAAGTAAGGCCTATTCCTGTGAGGTTTGTCAACTAGCACTTCATCTAATCCTCTTTAACATGGTATGGATAAAGAAGCGAAAGACTGATCTAGGGCAACAGAAACATTCGTTTTTACTGCCATTTAGGCAAATGACTTTTGAAGTACATTTGTGGGAGAGAAAAATAGATTATCATCACTCAAAATCTATAGCAAATTTCTTTTTTTTTTTTCTAGTTACACCAACACATCACAGCCAAAATTAGAGCTCCACTGTACAAGGTAAGACTTCTTGAAAAGCTTACAATTAAAATAAAAAAGATGGAGAAGGCATATAGTAAGGAAGGTATTCTCTCATTCACAACATGAAAATGAAAAACTCCAAGATCATGGGAGTAAATTATTTTATTCCTCCACCAATATTTAATGTGTTACTGCCGTAAAACCTACTTCCTATTTGACATTCAAACAAATGGGTAACATAAGAGAAATCTCAGGAAAGGAAGAAAAAAATTATCCCAGGATACACGTAGAGCTTTCTTAACGAAAATGTAAGCAAGCATAAAGGATCATCTTCTGTAAGAGCCTAAGCATCCAAAAAGTACTGCAGTATTTGGGTGCATTACTCCTGCTCTAAGATTAAGTCCCCTAACATAAATTTTATATTCACTGCAGAAGCTCTCCCACAGTTTCCCAACTCTATGCAGTAGTTTTGAATTTTTTTTAGTACGTCTCTCATGTTTTCTTCTCTCACAATTCACTGAACCAACCTTAAGATGAAAATCAAGACAAACTTAAAAATGTTTGGGTGGTGGGTTTTTTTTTTTTTCTTTTGCCTCCCATAGACAGAATATTCAATCTAGAAGATAAATAAAGTTAGTCAGCATCATGTGATGTTACTGGCTTTTTCTCTCATGTTATTGCTAATAATTGCACTGACTCAAACAGCAAGGGATGCAGAATGTTGTGCCACGCAAAGTGATTATTAATTGTCATACTATTTTAAATTATTATTTGTTAACTAACGGTGGCTGAATAATTACTTCTAAAATAGCTTCTTAAAATACAAACAAGACCAAACATCATCTTCCTATCACTTGAATACCTATAATCAATTCCAAAAGCTGTTCACGCTAAAATCTTGTGTGTCATCATAGCCATGCTGGAAGATGTGAAACAAAGCATGTCAGTACTCACGTTGTCTTTATTTACAATTCATCTCCAGAGCCCCTTCAAGCCAACACATTGCTTTCTTGCAGGATTAAGATATGCATTGGGCAGCAGCTGGAGTGACAGAAAACTTTTGCCTAATATAAATGCCAAAATGAATAAAGTAAAAAAAAAAGATGGGCAGGTTGGTAGAAAAAGCTGTAACGCAAGTCGATTTTTTAATTAAAATAAAATTATATACTAGAGAATGTTAATGAGCCAAAAGTCCCTCGAGACCACTTGTACATTTTCTGCACTATTTTGATGCCCCTGCTAAAGAAAACTGAACTGTTCTCACTCAGATCTGGTTAAAGACATATCTAATGTCATAGAAAAAAAAAAAGAAATCTGTATCTTAGTCATCGTGTTGCTTTATTCACTCAGGTTATCAAACTAGAAGCAGGGAAGACAAAATTGTCACAGGTCATAGGTTAAAAAAAGAATCTCAACAATACCTGGAAGTTCTTCATAAATGCTGTCATCTATTGGCTCACCGCTTGCATGTCCAACATCATCATATTCCTCCTCTTCCTCAGGAATAGTAGTAGATTCCATATCTATGTAAAAGCAGAGTTAACATTTCCTAAATAAGAAAACTAAAAGAAATTCATTCAAAATGAAAACATAATTTATTTGTATTCTACAAGCTGGTTCCCACAGTATAATCATTTTTTTTCCTTATAACACTCGTAGAGGAAGCTTTCAAGCTATATGGTATTCTTGGACAGAGAAGCAAATATATTGCATCAGGAGAAAAGTCATGTAAAAGCTGCAAGATGACTGAGAACCAGGAGTTGCTATTCAAAACTTGGATAAGTGGTAATAAGAGAGATACAAACGTGACAGACCTGTTAATGGACAGCACTACCATCACTAAGCAGTACTGATAATAAAGGATATGGCTTTTCTGGCTGGCTTACCTTGAATTACAAATTTCACTTGCTGTACCCATTCCTCTGCTTCTTTGGGAGTGGCAGCTGTAAACTATTAAATGTTTATTAATAACAAGTAGTAGTAATGACAAAAACATAAGAACAATTTCATTAGCAACAAAAAAGGGGTCTGTAGCATTCTCGTCACTTCCTCAAGAAACCATTAGTAATTCTCTTCATGTCTTCTGGTACTTTTCTTGCAAGGATGCTTCTTATAATGTAAAGCTAATTTTGACAAATTTACGTAATTGAAGGAGAGGATGATGGATTTGAAACTCTGATCAGCAGCTGGCAGCTGTGCAGAAAAAAAGCTGCTTCTCTTCATCAATGTCAAAGCCAGAACTGATGAACAAAATTTGCCCTTGACAATTAGAAGACACCCATGAATTTCTTTAGACTGCTGGGTACAGTTTTCTTAAAAATGTTCTTGTCAGACTCCAACACACTACCTGACAGCTTAATTAACTGGCTTTCAACTGCAATCTCAGATATTTAAAACTTATTAAACTTACATTCCATATTGATGTCTAGCTGATAGATCTCTGAATTGCACAGCTGATACGTGCCTTTAAGCAGATATACTTGGCAAAGCCATGGCCAATACAATATGTATTTAACACTGATAGATATTTTGTTTAACTTTTTTTTCCATGACTTAATTCATCCAAGAAATAATACAGACATACTATATAATAGACATTAAAATGCTAACATTGAAATGACCAATAGATAAAGATGATAGATTTCCCTGTTCTTGTCCAAAATGATAGTATTTGAATGCATACATATATTTTTTTAATTAGATTTTTTTTCCCTAATATATGAATATATAGCATAAGCAAGCATGGATTTCCTTTTTTTATTAAGATGTCAGTGGAAGTTGTTTTACTGAAATGTTAATTCGGTAACTGGAATTGTAAAGGCTTTATCAATTTAATTTCAAGTCGACATAAAAAGTCCAACCTGATAAATGCGCTTATCAGGAGCGGAGATTTCAAAACAGCAATCTTTCTTTGCATCCTTCCGAAGGCTATTATTCATTCTGATGGTGTAGCCCTCTAAGGCAAATTCACCTTTCTGTTGTTTGTCTGTTGGAGATAAAAAACAAAGTTAGAGCTTCATTTACAACAGTGAATGCAAGTGGCTCAGCAGGTTATCGTTTATTCAGATTTGGTTTTCCTATTTCATGAATTTTACAAAGAACAGGGAGGTTTTTTAGCAAAACGATTAGGTGATACTTCTGGAGATAAAGCTTTACTTTAAAGGAAGATGTACAAAAAAGTATATTTTTCTGTAGGATGACTACAGAATTCCACAGAGAGGTGCTTGCAGATGGTGGTCTTATTTAGAAAGAAGTGCATGTTATGACAATTGTACCTAGGGAAAGCCAAGAACTGGAACTTGTGAGACATGCTTCCTATAAATCAGTGTCTCTTTCAGGTTCAGTAAACCAATGGGAAAACTCATCTAGCTGAGAGCTTGCTGAGCTCCCTCCTAAACTAACCACTTTACTTAAAAAAATAAACTTCAAACTCCTTTTAAAGCAATTGAAAAAGCTTTTCTTCCCACCCACTCCCAGATGCACTTCCTTTCCACATGGTAGAAGTATAGAATGAATTCTGTTATAAGTTCAGGTGTGTGTTCCCAAAGCATTTTTCTCAAAACAGTTTAATTAGCTAATAAAAGTACTGAGCCCTACCACAGTTTATTATGTAGAGCCATGTGGTTGCTTTAAAGACAATTCTACTTTTTCAATTTTAAGGGTTCTGGTTTATAAAAGTAACACTTAGCATAGGCCTGAGTTAAATATTCTGCGTGGTAGGCAAGTAACACCTGTGTGCTCCTGAGCACTTTAAACCAAGGCATGTTTTGGTGGATATTAAAAAGAAAACAAAAAAAAGCAGAAGTAAGTTGTTTTTGCAAGTTCTGGTGATCACAGTACAGCATTCAATCTAATATGGGCATCACCAGTCACATTTTTCTCAGGCGTCCCAGAACAAAGTGCAGATGTAAATGAAATAAAATTGTATAGATCCTTATGTTGTTTGTCTTTTTTCCCCATGCAGAAGGGGAATGCATTAACTAACAAAAAGCATTAGACACAACAACACTGTGACTACTGCTGAACAGAAGCAAATGAAGCATCCATCGCTCGTGTTTTTCAACAAAAGGAGACAGCTTCTATAGGCAGACAAAATAGGAAAGAACAAAATTTTTGAAGGAGCAGAACGTGGCAAACAGCAACACAAACATCAGTGGAAGTAAGGGCAGTTCCTACACAAATACCCTTCCTAACAATCTTACATTGTGCTTTCTTCCATCTTTTTCTTAATTCTCACCCAGGGCAAGGAAACAGCAAATTAAAAAATTACATGAGCAAATCCAGAGCACTGTTCTATTCCCTTCCTCTGGTCCCTTCTGTAACGGTAAATTTTCTTCATTAAGTAGTAAGATTCAGTACTGATATTTTTTATTTGCTCAATTCTCCACCCCTACATCAATCAGGACACAGATGCAAAATTCATGGAATCCCACCAAGGCAGATATTAAAAATAACTTGCAATAGGTTAAATAGATCTTCTGTTAATGAAATTCATTTCAGCCTAGAAATTTTATTGTTCCTTCGCTTGTGACCTCAGGAAGAAGATGAAGTGGAGCACATTAATTTCTCACTCTCCCATTGTAAACCCCCGTAATATAGGAGCACGCAGACAGAATAAACAAACATCAGGTTGAAAAGGTAATAACATTTTATCAAGATAAAGATTAGGCAAGTATTCAAATTTAATTTCTTGGAATATTTCCAAGAATACTTTCCCATGACATAGATGATCCCTTTTACGGTACTACAGTTTCAGAGGGTTAATCTGTGTACTGGTACTAGTTCTTTCAAAGAGCATTAAAATTAAAAAAGAAAGGTGCTATACTTTATATTAAAAGAATAACACAGTGCATGGCATTCACATTGTATTTGTTTGTTTTCTTGTTTATCCTGTCTTTTTCTTATCTCCCAGGATATGCCATTCAAAATCACTTGAAATACACCAAAAAAAAATCATACTTCCATTGCTATTAAATTCTCTCACTGCACTTTATGGCAGCAGACTAGTCCTATCCTTGCTACTTTTGCTTCTAATTACCTATGCAGTAAGGTACCCCTGATAAAAGCCCAGTGTAGCTCTGCACAAGTGCTTAAAATGTTGACCACAAAGAAATTTCAAGACCATGCAATACTTCACAGCCCTGACCATAAACTCACCAAAGTTGGGAGAAAGACTCAGTATGCATTTACAGTCCCTGAGCCACAAACCAAAGACCCAGTATGTCCTGGGAAGTAGCTCCACAAGTACAAAATAGGAAGACAGAGGCCAGTTAATTGCCCAGCTGCATCTACTGATGATGACAGGCAACGAGTGCCTACAAATCCCAGTTGCTCCTGTAGAATAGACCTCTCAAGGAAGGACTGGAGACCCACCCTGTTACCTGACTGCCACAGGGCAAATCCTGATATATGGCAGCTGTTTGGCCAGGCACAGTAGTCAGCTGTGGGCTGGAAGGCAGGGCCATCTTGTGATCATCACACTTGATGACCACCTCAACTTCATTTCTTAGGAAATGCTTGCAGCTAAGCAGGTGTAACTTCTGTGAACTTTCCCATTCAGAAAATGTTTATATCACAAATACTTTCAGGCGACTGTACTTCACTGAAAGTATAACAGGTTTTGATGTTTAAAAACTTGAAAGATCTTTAGATTTTACTTGGAGACCAAAAATTAGATGTACTAGTTCCTAATGGCAGGAGCCTTAAATGTCCATAGCTTCAGGAAGCCTATTTACATTACTGAGATGTCACTTTCACTTTGAGTCTCCAAATTAGTACCAGAGTTTTTCCCTAGACAGGAATTCAACAGCATGTTAGGAAGGGACTGGGGAGAGACATATGAACGGAACACACTTCTCTGAAGAAGGACAACATTCCTCCTGCCTCTCATTTTCGCAAGATAGGGCATTGCAATTCAACCACAGGAAAACCTTAGGTTGTCGCAGTGCAAAATAGAACAGCAATGCAAAAATATAATTTGATCAGTTTTGTAAAAGCAAGAAAGAACATGAGCAACACTAGGCAGAAGTTTTTCCACCATTAGGTCAGATCTCATTTCAGAATAAGCTGCTCTTTACTCTCATCTTCTCATCCTCTTCCCTTCACTCTATATCAGGTATGCATCAATAAATAAATAAATCTGGGTCTGTGCGTCCCCTTTTGCATCAGAAATTCTGAATGGTAAAAACCTTGTACAACAGAGCGGATAGTTGGGAACTAAGTACTAAAAAAAAGTCAAAGTTAGGACAAACATTTTAGAGAAAAATCAATCTATGGGGCAAGGCAATACTTAAAGGAGAACAAATACAGATCTGAATGAAATTTGAGAGCCTCCTTAAACATTTTTCTAAATTTAAACATTACATATAAATTTCATGTATCTTAAAAAGGAAAAAGTGAAATGTTGTTAACAACGGAAGCAGGGCCAATATTACATTAGGAAAAGGGAGTCTCAAGGGAAGCAGACAAAAAGGGTTTTGAAGTAGCCTTGCGTAACTGAGTTCATGGGAACTTTTGAAACAAAGGAGGGTAAACCTTCAACTGGGTCTTGAAATGATTGGGTTGTAAATTTGAGGCCTAAGGCATTGTGACCATATTATTAGCACATGTAAAAAGAATTAGTGCACTCTGTAGAACAGAGAGGATGTGGAGACTGGAAAGGAAAGAAGTTACAGAGAAAGGCGTAAAGAACAAAGGCAAACAGAAAGATTTCAGAGAGTTATAAAGTATTTATAGATACTATTAGAATCTATAATTTAACTCTCTTCATCTTGAAATTAGGAGCCTGTGAGATCTTACAGTTTACATGTCTTCATGCTAAATGTAGTTTTGCATACTTTTCCATATACTTTCTAAAAACAGCATGTCAGTATCTCAAAATGATAATTCCTTTGCCAGCTTCTAGAATAAGTCTTTCCAAGTGCATGCCTAGCAATTTTTTTTTATAGACTGCAAACCTGAAATGCAACAGACTTTTTATTTTCACTTTTGATAAATCTAAATTAAAAAAAAAAAAAGAACAAGAAATTGAGGCAAAGACACTATTTAGGGCAGACGTTTGTTTATATTCAAGTCCAGACCTGCACGTCACTGAGTTAGAAAGCTGTCCCAGAGGACTCACTAAACCTACAGACCAATGCAGGTCTTATGAAGCACCAAGATATCAGTAATTGTTGAAGAAACAGACATAAAATTAACAGCCTGAAAATGCTTTAAGATATGCTAAGCCCTGACTAGGCTAACAGAAAAAAAATACAGCAGCATCTTCCTTTACTCACAAATATTGCAATTCTTTAGTCACAGAAAATCAAATTTTAGCAGTTAAAAAACAAAATTTTGTGAAAAAAATTGAAATAATTTGGGTATTTTCTCCTTCCTATGCTACTACATCAGCACTACAAACTGAAGTGCAGGTGAATAAGGAGAATCAAGACTTCATCGTCATTTTCGTTTATCAATTACCGCCTTCCTAAACATGTAGCTCCAGTTTGCTGAGACAGAAGGGCATATCAAATTGTGGCTGTTAGATCATTCATTTAGATTAACTCTCCTGGGCATGCACTTCGAGGTCTGAAGGACTAACCATACCACCTAGGTGCCTGAGCATAAAGAAGAGAAGGCCAGTAAATGTTTATGGGAGAAAAGACTATTAAAGTAAGGACCAGGCAAGCTTCTGGAAATCCAGGTCAGCTCTGATACTTCAACATGCTTCTCTGTAGTGTTGCAGGCCACATACTGGCAATGGATATTAGAGCATAAGGGCAAAAATACATGCATTTCCTGCAATATGGACTTCCAGGTCAAACCACTAAAGTCTGTTTCTCCATCACTGATCAGGAAATAGAAATGTAGGTGGTTTGCTTAAACTTGTCTATATTGCAGAGATAAGTAACACTGCTTCATGATCCAATGCTGCACCAAAAGTACCAGAAAATGTAGGAAGAAAAGGGAAAAAAGACATATTAGTTGGCACACATCAGAACCATTATAAGGATGCTTATAATCTCAGACTTGGCCATATGTTTCACCAGATAAAAACTATCCTTCACAGACTAGTGATCTGCATGTCCTGGATTTAAAAAACATGCACAAGGTAAAACAAGAACTAGAAATCCTTGCTACCTGTCTGCACTATGTTCCCCAGTACACAGCTTTACATGACTCATTAAACACATAGCATGACTGTAAGCATGTATAGAACCTCTCATCTGCTTGTCTCTCTTCAGATCAAGTTCACGTTGACAAAGGGGGAATTTTCCCATTGTGTGAATCAGCTCTGGAATCTACCAGTAACCACAGCCCAGTCAATACAAAACACCTGCAAACACTGCCCAGGCTCAGGCAGACCAACATCATTTAGACAACTGCCGTCTACACAATCCGGGAGATGACAGCAGTTTTAGACCTATAGAATATCTTGAGTTGCAAGGGACCCATAAGGAACATTGAGTCTAACTCCTGTCTTGCATTATGTGATTCAAATGCACGCTTCACTGTTATCCTACAGCTGTGAAGAACACAGCTTTCTTTCCACATGGCCCAAGTCATTTGGTGTAGCATCAAAGGTCACTACAAAAGAAGGGCTCAAATAGTACAGCATACCACAGCAGGTACTACTGCTCCCATGTAGAAATGGGAGAATAGCATCAAGTTCTTCAGGAAATCTTCAGATCTCCTGGAGGTTCTCTTATCACACCCCATTGTCACATGTTGGCAATCAGCAGATGAAGAGCATTACAAAGAGCAGTTCACGTATCCACAACCACCAGCATGACAGCTCAGTGTCAGTAGTAAACATGTTTGTGATGGATTTAAAGAAATCACATTTCCAGTTTCCACACTCTGATGTCAACTGTAATAGACCTCTGTGTATACCATGGTGTCAGAGGGCTAAGCAAGGTACCTCAGGTCACTCAAATTAAAAGTTATCTTCTTTAAAGACAAATTCTGGAGTGACTGTTGGTCATCCCAGATCTGCAAGAAAATCCAGTTCCACATTTTGTGTTACTTTTTCCTGTACTAACAGCACCAGTTATGTGGAGGCAGGGCAGAAACTCATGCATGTATGTGATTTGTTTGCTAGTCATGGAGTCTATGTGCAACTCCTAGAAGGTGCTCCATGGACCATGAACTCCTCCCAGAACATTAGGGTATGGTTAGGAGAATCTTCCCCAAACAACTGAAGGTTACAGAAGCTGGAAACGTATAAGCCAAAGCATCTGCCTGTAGATCAATAAAGAAAAGCTATCTCTGTGTATCTCAGTCAATTCCTAATATGTCACAAACCTATTAACCCCAAACCTTGTGCTACGGAACGTTTCCACGTGCCTTACCTTTTAGTATAGATATTAGAAATTACAACACAGACTTGACAGCAAAGTCGCTGCAAAAGGAAAATGCATGGAAGAGGGGGAGATGGTGCTTTCCTGCCTTAATCCAAAGACCAAAAACTAGCAGATGAAAAGCGAAAGATCTATAAGGGGACATACAGCAGATGTAGTAATAAAACTCTGGAAACAGAATTTGAGAGGAAACTGTAGCAAGATGAAAACTAGACTTAACCTCCAGAGTACATGAGAAACAATTAGACCCTTAAGTTAATTCTTTCTTTAAAGAGAGGATGAGTTTAAATGAGTCAGCAAACTGAGTAAGGGAACAAACTGAATCAAATTAAAAACATATGAAAAGACCATCAACATTAATCTCAAGGAGAGTAGCACAAACATTAAGGAGAAGAGAAAAAAAGCTCAAATTGAAAGTTTGTCCAAAAATAAGTTCTTTTTGGGGGGGAAAAAAAAGTGCACTTTTAAAACTTGCAGATATATAATTCTATATCATATGTCTTACCCTGAAATACAAAACACACCTTGCATGCAATTTAAAGGATGCTTTATTTGACTGACAATTTTGAAAATTCAAAGTGATATTCCAACATTTATGCCATATTCTTTCAAAAATGGCCATCAAAACTCACTTTCAGAAACTAGCCCTAGTCTCCATGACTGGCTTTTAGTTTGATGTATTACTTCATTTCCAGAATGAAATTTAGCTAGAAACATGGAACACCACTATGTGGTTTTAGCACTAGCATTTTCCTGGATAGAACCACCTTTAAAGAACTCAGATGGCTTAACTGCTGTAAGGTATTTTAAAATGAAAAGCCCATTTAGACAAAAAGAGTTTTTGCTGTCCAGTAGATTAATTAAGCACCAGAGTACTATCAAGCCTAATAGCTAGCTGTTATTGGCATGTGAAGTAGCTTTACAAATAACTTAAACCTTTTTCCTCAGTTTCCCTGCTTTAGCAAATGAGCACATCATTTAGAGAGTCTGAGAGTATTCACATTTATACATTTCTAAAATTCAAAGCATTGTTTAAGAACAAAAAAATCTTGTAAAAATTTCACTTGCTCTCTAAAAATGACCTTAGTTTCCCAGTTTCCAGCTCTAACTGAGGCTTTCATATTCATTTGTTCATCAAAATATCATTTTAATAGTTTATCATTATTGTTATAATTACCTTTGTCGCTTCCATAATAGTAGAAAACCGTCTTACTGATAGCACACCAACGCTTCTGCCATTCAAAGCCAAGAAAACTGTGGTCTGCAATTAATATAACTTGTGTTATATTATGGCATTATTGAACATGAATATGTTACTTCTTTTCAAAGGTGAGGGAAGAGGGAAGGAGGTAGGAAAAGTGCTAATTAATGGAAGCAAAATCTGGATATGAAGAAGACAAATGTGTGGAATTGAGAAAGAAGCTAGAAACGGGTGGCGAGGAAACAAATGGGAATTTGAAATAATATAAAGAGAGAACTCATGTGTAACATTAAATATAAGAAAATTATTAACAACTTCCTGAATATTTCCTACAGTTATTGTAGCATTAAGTGGTTACTGAGGTGACAGTATAGGATTTACTGAATCAAGGTAAATATTGACCGAACCATAGCTGAGATCAATATTTGCCCTCTTGAAGGAAAATAAATCTTGATGCTCACTGAAACATGAAGTCAACATATGGTACTTTTACATAAATTCCCAATGTTTTCTTCAAAAATATTTGAAAGTTTCTGAATTATGGCTGACGCTGGACTTTCACAGCATGATTTTTTTCAGTCCATAAAGAAATGGGACCATCTTTTAACACTACAGGAGCAATTATGCATTCGTCTTTCTTTTGCATAATAATGATTCTACATTTCAACTGCTGTTCCATTTTATTTGTCACTCTGTATAAAGTTACTTGCATGTACAACTACAAATGCTGGCACACAGAGCCTCCAAACATGACATATACACTAAACAAATCTCACAAAGGTAGTTAAACTTACCTTTTCTGCGTTTTTCCAGGTATCCAGCCTTCAGAACAAACTGAAGATCTTGAGCTGCGATAGGAGGAAACTGATTCCCTGAAAGAAAAACAAATCCCGTGAACTCACTCCTGCTTTTCAGGAAAAATACTACAGTAGCATTAATGAACTTTTACACGCATAATGCACAGGATTATGGGAAAAAGTAATTACTATACAAGATTACCGAAGTACAAAAAGCTCAAATAACTATGAATGTCAAAACTGTCACCGCTGTCATCACCACTTCAGCATGGAAAAAATATAGCTGTGTAGCAGCCCCTGCAAGTTTTGGAACAAAAATATATAAATTAAACAAGCAACTTAGAAATGTCAGCTTGTGTTTTGAACGTGGTCTGTACAGCAAGCCTGTAATAAAGCAGGGATTTTTTTTTTTCCAAACGTGCAAGCAAAACCAAGTATCACAATCCAACGCAACTACATCAGTAATCTGACTTTCAGTAACAGCTTCATGCAAAAACATCTTGAAACAACACACAAGCTGAAGAACATATATTATACTGCATACCAAAATACAAAACAAAACAAACAAACAAAAAAACAACCCAGATGAAGGGATGATAAAAAGTGGTACTTGCTACTGACAGATGTTGCCTAATGTGCAATATGACGGTAAAGCACCGCTGAGGTAAATAGGGTTTATAAGGCAATATTAAATAGACCACAGACGTTCCACAGAAATCTACAAGACTGTTGATCTACAGATATTATTTTTTAGATTTTGCAGAAAATTGCTGCATCTGCAAAATAATGAGTATTTTCTCATCTGTAAATTCATAGCTGGAAGCATGAGACTAACTAGTCTAACTACCTCAAATTAAAAAAGAAATCTAGATGTTAAAAATTGTGTCTTCCACCCTGCAGCTTTCCTTTGCTGAATGAATAAAATTATGGTTTAAATGAAACTGCTAGTATTGATAAGCATGTTAGATATGTCTAATAGCACTTACAGAAATGTCACACTGCTCACTGCAAGCAAAAAAGCAGAACAAAAGCTATTCCTGTGCAGCCTTTTTTTTTTCTCTTTTTAAGTGCATATGAGGATCACAGTGAAGTTCCTACTACTTATTATCATCAAATATTCATAAGAGTCACTGTAGGTAGGTGGCAAGCTTACATGGCAGCAATTATTCATCAAAATATATGTAATCTCATTAAGTTCCACCAATAAAAACACAAAAAAGCCACTATATTAGCAGGCAACCCCTGTGCTAAACAACCACTTTAAACAACATAGAGTGGGTTAAAGATCAATTGTCTGACCTTGAACTGCAAACACTGTCTCGGGAAGGTGATGCCTACTTCCTGGGTTTTTAGGTTGTCCCTTAAAATAGATTTATTTTTTTAATTGGCATCCAAAAATGAATTGGATTATTGTGGCTATATTTAAATACAGTTGTGTGAGGAGAAATACAAGAAAAAGAGGTGGGAGCATATTAAGAATATTATTGTTAAAACTATGAAAGTCCTCCAAATGAGAATGTCTTCCTTAAACAACAACACTTGCTCTTCAGACAACAGAAGATTTAAGATTTTGTTGGGTATCACAAGTTAGTAAATGGAATTTTATATATGTTGACATTTCCAATGATTTTATTTTCAGTTCAACATTACTCTTGATGTTATTTCAACTTCCCCAGAATTCTTAATACTGTGTTAAAAGTACAAGAGCTATTGGCTCCATGTCCAAACATCTTAAAGCGATGCAGCTGTATCCCTGTGCTAGATCCATATGAAACCACTGCACAATATCAAATGAGAATTTAACACGAGGACACTCGCTGGATGTTAAAGGCTAAGTTTAATAAATCCTTAAAGGATGATTTAATGATGATATTATGGCGGGGAGGAGGGGAAAAGTTTTACAAACATACATAGTGTGCTGCTTTCAGTTGGTCATTGGGAGGCATCAGTGTGCAACACTTACAGCTTTACCTCATCATGTAGGGCATATTTTAGAACTGAGCACTCCCAGAGATGCGGAAGGGAGAAAATCTAACTAAACAAACAAAACAAGTTCACTTACATTTATCAATATAAGAATTTCAACAACTGATTGCACTTGATGGCATATGTTGTTTGTTTTGTTTTGGTTCTTTAAGAGAAAGCTTAGCAAGTGTTCGTTCAATGAGCAGCCAAGTGAAATGGGACATGTAGCCCCAGTCATAATAAGGTGACTCCATGTTATTCTTCATATAGGTACAACCTCTCCTGCCGTACCTATTACACAGAACTAGACAATCAATATCCCACAAGACTCCCAGTTTTGCTGCTTCTGCTGAGGCATGTTGGAATGAAATTGATGATAGCATTTTCTGAAACTACGCCTATTTTGCACTTGGCACTAAAAAGCTGCATAATAAAAAACACCATCTACCACTGGTTTTGTAACACTGCAGAATGAAGCTTCTTTTCCTGTTGCTCAAAGTTGCAGCAGGAACGCCATGAAACAAGGAGCAGCTGGTCAGCATTGCTGTTGGCCAAAACCTGCAAGTAGCTGAAGCAGAAATAGATCACAGGCCTATTATCCTACTTCTGTCTGAGAAGCCTAGGAACCACAAAATATGAGGGATCTTTAGTGGAAGGTCAGGAGAGAGGGACCTAATTGTAATATTCTGAGACACATACAGCTGTACATGAAAGCAAAAACATAAATCAGCCTAGATTCCCTCCCTCATTCCCTTGTATGTCCAGAAGGAAGGGGAGGGAGAATAAGTATTATCTAAAGGATAAAGGAAAGAGAAAGAACCACCTTCTCTCAGATTCTCATTAACCGCAGATGTTGTGCATATGCGGCAGGAAGAAGGCACAAACACAGATCAACTCTTAGCCCCATATTGTAATACAAACAAGGAGTGGAAGAAGGAGAAGAGAATGGCAACTTCCTTCCAGACACCACCTAGAGCCAGCAAAGCCTCCTAAACTGTGTCACCTCTCTACCTTTTCTTTCTTTCATTGCTTTACTCTCCTGTTCATGTCTCAAACATGATTTGGAGGGAACTGCAACCCTTCGACATAGAAACTCCCAACTAAAAGTTTGGGATTTGTACAGTATGTTGGTTTTCTGCTATTGCTTCCATTCAAAATGCTGCTTCTTCATTCCTCTGGGATAGAACAGGCTTGGCACAAAACATTTAAAAAAAAAAAAACTAGAGCAGCACTTTGTGATAGTAAAGCAGCATTTGTTAACATTACACTAGCAGCTGAGATCAGAGACTCATTAGATGACCTCTATACAGAACCTTGAATAAGACAGCTCTTACACCAGAGAATCTCTTTAACCGAGAAAGGCTGCCAAAAGAGAAGGTATTACTATTTTTTTAAGGATTTCAGAAAGCAAATTAAACAACTTGCTTGAAATCACACATTCCTTTACAGTTCAGAGTTCTGAATTCCCAAATACCAGTTCCATACTATACTCTCATGCATGCTCCAGGACTTCTTGAAGACAGGAACGTTTTCCCCTTTCCTCACAGATGCAGATGAAATGGGCTGGATTTAAGTTTCAGTTGATCAGAGCAAAATTTCTCTCCCTGAATCAGCCCCAAAAGAGGACACCAGTAGGACTTGCTGCCTGTTTTGTTCCTGTATGTTCTATTTCCAGATATGTCTCAGAACCTTAGGAATTAAGACATTAGCAGAGCCTGTGGCCTTTCCTGTTTTCTCCTTTGGTAGACTGTAGGTTTTGAAACCAGTTGTAAATATCAGACTAAAGTAGCACTGTGTCAAGAAGTGGCCCGTGGCTTGCAGCTGTGTGAGTTCACAGTTGCTTCTGTGAACCCTTGCAGATGCAATTCCTGCAGCCTGGCCTGTGGTGGGAAGTAGAGTTGAGAATACAAAAATGTCTCTTTTCCATTCCTGAGTTTCTACTTCATAAATTAGGTCTTGAACTTTATTCTTTTGATACGAAAAATCACGTCTGTACTTTTCAATATCTGGGGAGATTATTATCTTGCATCCCAAATATCCAATATAAAAGGAGGGAGGTCCATCTGCTTAATGTTAAAGGTTTTCCATCTTTCTTGACTTCCCCCTCACAGGTGAATTCTGGAATAATTTCTCTTCTTATCCTGGTGGGAATTACTGCAGTGTATTCCAAACTGAAATCTGCAGGCTAGGCTCCACTTGCATATTCCCAGACTGATGCATACAAAGACCAGATAAAAATATTTATGAGGCATAAATCTTAGAGAAAAGTAAATCACACATAATATACTAGATTCTTCCTCTTGGTTCTAGGTGCTCTTGTGCCAAGAGAGTTATTATAATGCTATTACTGCCAGGCTAAAAATTCCTCCAGTAAAGTCAGAATTTCTACCGGACATGCTGTGACTTTAGAAAGGCACAAATCCTATTAAGATAGGTGTATTAATGCAAAGGTTCCACTGTAAAAATCCCACAAATCCAGTGAATCTCGTGACTTCAGAAAGATGTCAAAATAAAGCTCATGGCATGGCCATAATTTTCACAACTTAGTGATGTACAGTCAAAAGCCTGGGTAATGCAATTTTGCCCCCTAGTGCAATAGAAAATTTAGCCCATTACTTAAAAACAATTTAATCGGTGTCACTTTGCATGATAAAGCATGAAATTTAATCGTTATGCACTGCATTTTGAGTTTTGGGGAACAGAGTGGTGTTGAAATTTCATTCTGCATACAGAACAAATAAAACAAAACTAGGCTGTATTATTCTGCACTGCATACCAATAGGAATATTTTTCATTTCTTCAATGTGGGCTAAGGGATACATAAAGCAAGAAATAATTAGAGGTCAGTGCATTCTAAAGAGGTGCTTAGCATGCTTATGGGAAGTTAAACAGGCGAAGTGGAGATAAGCGTAACTCAGTACAGCTAAGTGGTTAATTACAGCTTGCTTTCCTAGTACAGGCCCATAGGTCTAAATATTATAATGGCAAAGTTTTCTTGCTCAAATAAGAATCATCCACCATTCTTCAGGCCTTGCAAAAGAAAACTGAAGCCAAAATATATTTATTTGACTTTACTGAGAACAAAAACACTGAATTCTATTTTGTTATATTTAACGTAATTTTTGAAAGTAATGACTTTTGTTTTAATTGTATTTTTCTGGCTTCTTTTTTATTGTGATGAAGACCCAATTACACCAAATGAGAAACTGAAATCTATCCCCCTTTGAATTTTTGTTAGTAAAAACTCTGCATTCTAACAGTGAGGAAAATTCTGGCAACATAAAAGGGAACCTTATGAGCTCGTATGAAACTGGATATTTCTCCAAAAACAAAGAGTTGCTCTTATAAGTATTAAAACACGTTAAAATGCTGCAATTAAGATTTTTCTTTTTCTCTCAAGCTGAGGGCTTTTTGGATAAAAACTAACAAACTTTTTCTGATGTTTTTGTTATAGTCTGAGCAAAGGAGGAGTAATCTTTCTAGCAACATGCTAGGTGTTTTCCTCCTCTTTCTTTCCCTTCTACCCTTCTTCCCAAAATTCTTCATAAATCTCCATTTTATTTTGATCTGGATATATAGCATTTACCATTTTTTATAGCTACTGCAGAGGGATTCAATTATCTTTGAATCTGTACACAGCAATACAGCGGGGTCACATCTGTTGCACAACCACTGTGAATCTAGGCTAAAGAAGAGTTGTTTTACTCTCGTATGCATGCCTTCTCCCTACTTATTTTTTTAAGTGAAGATTAAGGTATGTTGAACTTAAAATAACTCCCATTTCTCAGAGTCTTCTGGTTAAAGAAAAGCTATCAGTAGGAAAATTACAAGATCTCATTATCTTCATTAACTGCCTCAAACACGTTCACAAAGATTACTTTAGTACTTTGCAAATGTAGTAGCCTAGTAGTGGTGAATCAGTCTAACATGCAAGAAACAAAAGATAAATCTTAAAGAAAACATAATTCATTTGGAGCAATAAATATAGCATTTAGTTTTGAAACATTCGTTCAAGAAAAGTTAGCATTTTTGTCTTCAAAGTGTCCATTCCCAAGAAAGTCTAGGCTATAGAGTTTTGCTCCTGAGCCATGCCCAGCATTCAGTACTGTGTTTTCTAATCATTTATAATAACCTCCTCAGAATAACTTGCCTTAATATACTCCTCTAAGAAGAGCCAGCAGTGTATCTTATTAAAGAATACTTAAAGCAGCATCTGTTTCCAGTTAATTCTTTCTAATCTGGGATCTGAAGTTTGGGCTGGGAGCACTAATACACCCTTGGAGGCCTAAATGTTGACTATTTCTTCTCCACTCCTCCCTGTAAGGAGAAAGGTATGAGGATTTCTCCTCCCTTTCTTCCTTTAAGTTCAGGAGAAGGCAGTGGGCCAGGCAGTCTAAAAACCACTATGATACATTCTTTACAGAAATTCTGAGCTCTCTTATACATTTTACACGCTTGAAATCTTTCAGTCATTTTCATTTATCCCCTAATTAAATAAATGTGTGTTTAGATTTTTAAATTTTAAAAAACTTACATCTACGGCATCTCAACCCTCATCTGTTTTCTGTGCAAAGCTTCCTTAATAGTTGTAACGTATTTCATCCGATCAAGGCTTTTTTTTAATGAACTACTGGAGTCAGCCAGTCAGTCTCCATTCACCAGGATCCACCGCCTAATGGAATCATCCTGGATCACACACTCCTTGTCTAAAATTCAAACTTACAATGTCTTCATAAACTAATACTGCCCTGGTCTTGTGCATTCTTTTGTTGTCTTTCAAATTGGTACTAAGACACCCTCAGTCACATTTTCTATAGCACCTGAACATGCAAAAGGAATTAATGGCTTTTGCCCCTTGATCCAGATTTGACTTTCACATGGATAATTAATTACTAATAATTTTTAAAAGCGAAGCAAAGATGTAATGTTTTCCACACTTCATCTGTTTTACAAAGACTGAGGCATGACAACAGAAAGAAGATACAGCATTAAAGAAAAGTTATCTTGTACAAATTTCTCTCGTACATTTATGCCACTGTTATACAGGGCATAGGAACTTAAAAGTTACGCTTAAATTCTTCCGAGCATCATTACTGTTTAATCAGTCATTCTAGAAAGAGACAGAAAGGTTTCCATCATGCAGAGGCACATACTGCTGCTAACAGAAAAGTGTAGCAGTTGTAAAGATTGAAAATACAAATTCTGCCTGTGTAACAAGAAGCTCAGCTTCCTACCTGGTTTTCAGAAATAAAATATACAGGAAAACACACAGATAAAAGAAGTGCCTTTGCACTGTGGACAGAAGGAAGTCAAAAACACCATCATGGTTCAATTAGAGGCACTGGAAATTCTCATGAAATGACGTAGGCAAGCTGAAATTTCCCAGGATCATCTCACAGACAAGCACACACATCCAATTTTGATTAGAAACCCTAACTGAAGATCCAGAATATCCACACAATGGTTGAACTGCAGAAGGTGCTGTTAGCTAATCAGAGAAAATTACAAGGTCAGGAATAAAGAGTATACAGCTGGATTATGACCAGCGTGATGTCAAAATGCATATGGATAGCATCTTTAACCACATCATGATTCCTGTATTCCCAGATGACTAATAGGAAAGAAGTCCTATACTTTTATCAAACAGCAAGTTAAAAGCTAGCATTTAATGTCCAGGTGAAAAAAAACAATTTTCAGCTTAACATCTAAAACATCTGGAAAAGGTAATACTACAGTACACCACAGTTTACTACAATTTTTAAGTAACCACCTGGTAAGCATAAGCAAAACCCTTGGAAGAACCACATATCACAGTGTCCTAAGAAAAAGTTATGGTAATGGAAACAAGACATTTTCTATTACTGTTCAAATTTTGCCCTAGCTCTTTTTAGGTTTGAAAGGTCTAAAATTTTCTCTTTGAATGACTGGCATGTTTTGTTCAGTGAGCTTAAATTGACAGTAAACAATGACAACTATTTAACTCGACGTTTTAGCAGAAAACCTGCCAAACGTCACTTTTTGCAAAGCTAAACAATGAGCTTTCACATGGCATTTTAAAATAAGTAGCCTGTATTCTTTAATTTCAGCATCCTATTAATCCAAGTATTTATGACTCAGCTCTCAAGATCTATGCAAACTTAAGTTTGGGGACTTTTCTGGGACTTTTATCCAGATTTTGGTAATATTATCCAATCTACATTCTTCACAAATTATGCATCAATAACACAAAAAGCGTGGAATTTTTTTCCCTCTTAGTTTAGCTTTTCTCAGTACTTTTTTGCACTGTATCTTCCCCTAAGGAAGACCTTTTGTTTAAAACTCCTTTCCTAAACTGTTCAATTTCTAGTTTCAAAAGCCAGTTCAAGGCTTCTTATTAAAGAAAAAAAAAAGTACAGTTTGAGAAGTGCTAAATTTAGATGAACAGGAAAATCAGCCAGTGTGAATTTTAATCTGTGACAGGGATGTTTCGCCAGGGGGATATTTTCACTGCTGCTCTCATCAGAAGCATAACAGGCTGGATATACAATCAGCAAACACCAAAGAAATCCAGGGAAAAGAAATTTTCAGACTATCATAAAACACCAATGAAAAACCCCAGCATAAATTGTACGACGTTTTATATATGGAAGTCACTTATGCCAAGTGGCAACCTCTTGGCTTAGCTCTGCGGGCTGCAGAGTTCCAACTGTTCTGACTCCTGGCCAAAGTCCTGGTCTGCTAAGCTTCTGAAAGGAAACATGCGTACAACACTTAGAACATTTTAAATGCTCCAACAGCTCATATCCCTGATCAAAACAAAATTTAACATTACTGGTTGGCGCTGGAAATCTTTCATCTGTATGAAGGAAGGGATTAGAATTCCTCCAGTCAGCTAAAAACAGAACCAAATCTTGAAAAGCAGCACTTGTAGAGTTCAATGTGAGAGGTCCAAGAAAGCTACAATTTTCATTTTCCACATTTTGTGTATTCCTGCAAAATGGCTTGAACGTTCTGCCTCATTGCTTCATTTTCATCCATTTCTTCTACGACTGATAATTTAAGTAAAAAGCTGTGATCAGTGAAGTACCACACCAAAAGCTCCTCTGCATCCAAAAGCCAATGTGAATTCAGATGGAGGTATAACTTTCCAGTGCCGTCTGCACACAAAGACAAGCCTTTTCAAAATAAAAACAAAAGGAAATCTCACACGAGACCTTCAAGTTTACCCACTACTGAACACAAAATGCACATCAAGTATCATTTATTATATAGAAGTGGGAAGTTCTGGTGGAATTACAGTATCCTGCAATAATGACACTGTACCTTAAAATAATAATTATTATCATCATCATCATCATCTATGGAGCAAGACCATGAGAAGATAAAAAGATTTAAAAAAAAAAAGTGACCACAATGTGATTTTAACTACTCTGAAAGAGATAATAAAGATCCAAAGGTTTCAATGTTGAAAAAATACACAGCTATTTTCAAACCTCCTCTCATGAGGAGCTTGTTGTCACAATAACAAAATCTTCCTGTTTTGCTTTAGTTGCATGGGACCAAACTGAAAAGAACAAGGGAAACCCTGCCAGAAGTCAACAGAAGAAGCCAGCAGAATACTCTTATTTTTCTTGAAGGGATTCCAGGCATAAACTGTAGCAGTCATTCACCTGGCAGTACTAAGACTGATGGGAAGAACCATCTTTCCACTATCAACTCCAACTTTTAAAAAATGTCTATGATAATACTTCCACTCCGACAGTCTTCAGAAGAAATCCCATACTTGAAGATGCAGGCAAGAAGAGAAACTTTGGCAACTGTTAGCTGAACAACAGAGAACAAATCAGAACAACTGCACCAATTCTTCCATAAACCCCACTTAGTTCTGTCTACTCACTTGAAATGTCTGCTTCAATTTTAAGTCCACACATGATTATCATCTTTCTCAAATGACTGCACAGCTCTTACTGTTTTTAGTACCACGTAGGAATAATAATTACATTCATTTTTATTTAGAAAAAATTGTTTTGAAAATATCTGCATCTCTTAAGGCAATAACCAGACTAAAATCTTCTTTGGAAACCATCTATGGCATTGAAATTTAAAAGCGAAGAAGTCATTCCCACTGACTTCCTTAATGCCAGTTTGTCTTTTCCCTCAGTAAAAACATCCAGATTTCTGTTTCTTCAGCACCTGCAATATGAAATCCCAAAGAGGTAAGGTACTGGAAGTTCACAAACCAGAATTATCATCATATTCAGCAATGTGGGGGTTACAACTTGGGAAGAGAGAACTGAGTGAATAGCTGTAACTGGATTCTTTTGTGACCTATCCACAAGACTGGAAGGAAAACACATTGTGAGAGACAGGCATTTTTTTGAAACTCAAGAGTTCTACAATGAGGAAATAGGTGAATTAGTGTCAATGGGACTTTTCAAACTCCAACTCTCATCCTGTACCCCTTGATTCTCATAGCACATTTGTGTTTTCCTTAAGCCCATCTCAACCTAAAGTAAGAATTAGAAGGCCAACCCAGCCGGTCAATGTACTGCTATTGAAACTCATGCCAGTTATAACATCAAAGGTGTATGGATCAGCTGAACGTACTAAGTGCTACTGCTTGGTCAATGGACAGTATTTAGTGATGAGTACTATGATCTGCGGTTGTATCTGGGACTAGGTTTGTAGGAAAAGTAATAATCTTTTTCATATAACTAATACCACTGGAAAGAGCTAGACAAACCTTTAGACAGGCAGAAGAGCTCATCTACACAAAAATTCCCTTTTGATCTCCACTCATGTCCAACTTCATTTCAACTGTTAACAAATATACAAACATGGCCTAATGAACTTACTGAGAATAGTGTTATTCAAAAGCTGAGCTAAAAACAAGGAAAGTAAATCTGTAATCATTTTTTAAAAGTCATATACACTATTTTCTTCCAATTTAAAAACTGTTGCTTCAGTTCTCTTTAAGGGCACACAAAAATAATAATTGTGTCAAAGCTATAAACAGGTCATGCCAAAATTTCAACTGAGCAAATTTTAAAGCTGATCTACAAACTCCAAAAATGAAAATGGGACTTTTAATGGAAATGCTGACACAACCTTAACTATGACAATGCTAACAGTGCTACTATAATAAATCTGTCAGTTTCTATAATGTCTATGACAATCCCATTAATATGAATGATGCACACTTCACATAGCGTGCTACACAGCAACTGCAGAAGTTATATCATCTTCATTCAGAGTAACAAATCAGTAATCAATATTTGTAAAAGCAGACTAATCCTTTGTAAAATCACTGGTTTAGTGATTGAAGAGTTTGCTCAATTTACACAGTTAATCCCTCTTCATCTGCTTGAGCCCTCTATTTATTCCAACCACTTACAGTGGTAGCTGTAGCAGATTAATACATCCCCTCATGCTAAGCATGTATTGACAATTGACCCAGCGTACTGCTGTCAGGATAATCTTTACAAACATTAAGCTTTTCTTACCAAGCCTAAAGGCTACATTTAGAAATCAAAAGTTTACAGATAGTCTCAGCAATTTCCCCTCACACATATTATCACGTTTCCATTTAATTCTTTCTTAGAGGCAGCATGTACTGTCATATTTTCTAGCCCCAAAAGGTAATCTCCCAAATTTTTGATCCATCGCACTGTAATAGAGCTACCTCAAAGAATTTTTAGAGCAAGAAATTTCTATAGTAACAAGAAAAAAAAAAAAAAGAATACGTTGCAGCATATCAAGTGGAAAAAAAAATGAGATGGCCATCTGTGCAAATACAAATAAATTAGTGCTCTTTATATAAAGAAATGAGCTGAAGCAGCATCATTGAATTAAGATCACAAAAGCCAAAAAGGTCACCGTGAAGTCTCTTGTTTTTTCTTCTCTGACTATAATAATGTTTATTTGGA
The DNA here is from genome assembly GCF_016699485.2 of Gallus gallus. NCBI lineage: Eukaryota > Metazoa > Chordata > Aves > Galliformes > Phasianidae > Gallus > Gallus gallus. Next base: position 32,352,071 of record NC_052533.1, read on the forward strand.
ACAGAGACAAAAATATTTAGTTACATCTACATAAAAGACATCTATAGATTTGAGCTGCATTTCTATAAGTCCTTCAAGATTTTTGTCTATTTTACAACTTCTACAAGAGAGGAATGAAAAGCATAACTTTCTAAAATAACAGAAAAGAACTAATGTAGATACTGCTCCTAGTTTCACCTTACATTCATATTAATCTTTCAGCTCTATGAAGCTATTTATGCTTAATTTGCCATTACATACTTCAGTTACGTTACGGAATATTTAAAGGAAAAAAAAATCCTAAAATATTTTGAAATATTTTAAGTCTAAGAACTAATGTTTCAGGTTGAGTAAAGTAGAAACTCCTAAGAAGTTAATTTGGGTGATTAATCATGCCATAGTTCTTACAGTAACTTTTTTCAGAGAAGCACAATACTGTATTATCTGCACAGGACACGACTTTAATGTCCATACAAAACCAAATCTCAGTGTTAGAACAGCATAAACGCTTAAGTGCTAAGTTTTTGTAACAGCAATTATTGATTCACAGAAGGATAGTTTAAAGAATACATATGGTAATCTCAACCAGGTTATGGGGGATTGTTTGTTTTTTATGTGGCTCCCAGAAACAAACTCCTCCACTCCCCCCTTCCTCCCCCCCCCCCAAAAAAAGGGGGGAAAAAAAGGTGAGCATTAAGACAAAAATCAGATAAATCGGTGCTGAAAGATGCTAGTTTGTCTGATACATTAATTACTGGGCTTAAGAGCCTAATTTATCCATCTGGCTCTAGAAATACAATTTAGATTCAGAAATGGACTTAAATACAACTGGCAGAGCAAGGAACACTGAACTATTTACCAGGCACAGTCACTGCACACATCAAAAACTTGATGCACTTGATTTATAATTTTGAAATAGATCCATGGGGAAAAAAAAAAAAAAAAGTAAGGTTGGAGCACTAGCTTTTAAGGGCAATAATGGACTTCAGCACTGAAGGTCATTAAACCAAAGAGCAAGAGGGATTAGATTCTGCAATGACAGAATGTTGTTAAGTAAGACAACTCAAAAGTCAGCACACAGATTTGTTCTGTGTGTTTCACTGTTGAGATCCTGCCAATCTTTAAAACCAAAAAATACAAGTGAAGAGATGCTACTACATAAAGCAACCTAAAGTTTATCATTTGGTTACTAAGCACAAAGGTGTCACTGTTGAATAATATCATCTGAATGATGCAAGAGGTGAGCTGCAGCACAAGACAGGTCAACATGTTGTCTCTACTCCACCTTAAGAAGCAAACAGCCTTTTAAAAATGAGCGACCTGATGAACCAACTGAAGGTACAAGTGGTGACAGGCCTGGGGGCAAATAGACAATGTTGTGTCTGCCTACATCTATGCTGTCCTTTTCAGGCTGAGTAAAAACAAGAGACATGCAGGGCACAGTTATTATCCTACATCACAGCGTACTATGGGGGGAGTTTTGGCCAGTGAAAATTAGAGAAAAATATTTAAATTTTTTTAACTTAATTCTACATCTTCCCTTAAGGCAAGTCATTAAAAAGAAAAAAGAAAAAAAGGATAAAACCTGAATCTTACTTGTTAATAGGCATGCTAGGATTTTAGCCTGTTAGGGAAAAAGGCATTTTGTAGATATACGGAGGATTATAAATCGCATAGTGTCTCAGATTTATTAATCATTTATTAATCTTTCTCTTATGCCAATGTTCATAAATTGAATCTCCCTGAGTAGATCTGGAACCTGTTATCTGTGGATGGAGAGTGAAACCTCCACTCTGTGGGTTGTGTTGAAAGTTTCCAGTGGCCCAGCCATGTGGCTAAAACCTAGAGTTTACTCAGCCACTAACTACAATTTCAAAAGGAAAAAAGAAAAAAAGTTACATGGTATTATGGCATCTTAGAGTGCTGAATGAGATTTTCTCTACTCTTAAGAATCCTCCTGCAAACCATTTCATTTTAGCAACCAGCAGTAACAACTGCTCATTTGGTCTCTAAACAGCCTAAGAGGGCCAGAAACAACAAATAAGTAAATTCATGCCACCAAGAAAGTCAGCAGCTGCAACAAAATCTTAAAATCTATTGCACTTGGATGCACACTGCCCTGCTGCCTTTCAGTGAAATTTGTTTAGGAAGACGTCTGGGGAGCCAGGTCAACAGTTGACTCTACCAGAAAAAGAGAAAATAAGGCCAGGATGCTGATTTGCAGCACCCCTAGGTGCCAGCACGATGGTACATTACTTTTGCCTCTAAATCCGTAGTGAAGGGCTGAATGAGTATCAGCGCAAGCCAGTGAGTTGCAAGTCTCTGCAGTGCTTAGCCATGCAGGTGCTAGCACTGCTCCTGCTTAAGGCCAGGCTGCAGAAATGGGAGAAAAACAGCTGGAGCCATCAGACTGCAGGTGGTGGGACAGTGGCAAGACTGACAGACCAGAATGCTGAAATCCTGAGGCAATTTCTGAGAAGGCAGCAACAGTCATGAAGTATTGCCTAAGGTGTGTGTTAACTCTTTGGTGCACACTGATCCTGCGGACTCCTGTACTCCTTGCTGCAGCATTGGCCATTACAGAATAGACACGAAGACATCTTAGGGTTATAATCGGTTTTACAAGACCTTTTCAGCTGCTGACAGGCAATTAAGTCTTCAGTTTAGCTCTAAAATATTTGCTCTGATTCTCCAACTGCATATAAAGACGTATCTCTGAGCACACCCCAGTTCCAGTTATAACCAGTACAGCCACTTATAGGTATTTTAAGCGATTGTTATATAGGCAATGTAGAAGCTGTATCAATTATTTAAGATCGTATATATGACTGAAGGCATTCCCCAAAATGTTATGAACAATACACAATTTCCCCAAGAATACTTAGGCATTGTGTGCTTATAACAACATTTTGAAACACAGCTTTACAAATTTTAAATAATGTAAGTAGTCAACACGATCCAATTTCCCTTGTTTAGTCTGCCATTTCATCAGCATAAAAGATGCTGAAACTTCTTTGCTTTCAGACACCCCAACAGAAATAAACATGATGACTAACCCATTAGACATTCTCTGCTAAGGTTCACATAATGCAGAAATAGGAGTGCAAAGATGTACTCCAAGGAAATTCTGTGTTGAGAATGATCAGTTGATTAGGTACAGGGCAAAAAAAAATACATAGAGGTTGTCAACGCTACTGTCATGGATAGAAAGGAAAATTAAGTCATTTGTTATTCTCAGTTGGAGAGGTCACTAATGTTATCTTGCACATGATGATTTGATGCACTACATATGATTAATGATTGTTTAAAGGACACTACCAAGGTCTGTAGGTCAGACTATGACCTTCCTTTCCAACCCCCCAGTTATCCATAAGCAGAATATTTATAATTCTCTCCTCTCTCTTCAAAATATTTTAATACTACCTACTACTATGAAAACAAGAACTCCAACAGTATAAGGTTGCAAAACAGCAGGAAAAAATATCCAGCAAGGAAGCAAATGTTTCAGAATTATATTTGTAATGCATTATGTTGATGGTTGATCCAGTTGTTACTATCACATTCAGCACATTCCATTTCAACTACACAAGTTTTCAACCTCTTTGTGTAAATACATATCTCAATGCTTTGGAAGACAATTGTGTAGACTTGGACTCAAAGCTCTTCCTCAAAGTCACTATGTGACGCTTCAAAATTTTAAAGACAAACCAAAAAGTGAATGCATTTGTTGTCTTCTAAAGTTCCCAAAACTCTAAGTGCACAAATTACATTCCTTAATTTGTTCCCACGTCTAGCCAGAGGCTTACTTTTCTTCATCTCTAATTCAGATTAGAAATCTTACATTTTTCAATTATCATCTCTAATTCAGATTAGAAATCTTACATTTTTCAATTTATGGAGATAATTTACTTTTTGTCATTTAGTTTTTTTTGTTTGTTTGTTTGTTTGTTTTTTAGTAATCTTAAAATCTAAGTTTGGGCATTAAGAAAACACACAGTTAAAGTGTAAAAAAAAAAGGAAGGGTCAAACTCATACAACTGGACAGCTATTCACAAGCTTTCAGGAACAAAAAACTATTCTCTTAGTCATATCTGGAAACCTCAAATGTTTAGCAACATGGAGGCACAGTTTTCTGTTCATGGATACAGGAACAGATATTTGTTATCTAGGCCAAAACAATCTTCAAATGAAAAACAAGCACTACCAATTTTTTTTTTTTTTTTTTTTTTAGTAAAAAACAAAACCACAAAGCATTCTTAGTAATAATTTCAAATTAGTTTGGTTTTGTTTGGAATGAGTTGTTTGTTTTTGAAGCTAAGAGGACTGCAAAATTCCTTTTGAACAGATTTTTTTCCCATTACTCTTCAGGAAGAGACTTTTATACGTCTTCATCATAAGGCTCTTACTTTAGATTTTAAAATGGAACTCTGTGGTTACTCTTTTCCTTTACTGCTGTACTTTGTAAATGTTTAATAACAGACCGATTTCTATATTGCCCATGTATTCTTCTGCTTTTCCACAGGGTAGCAGTGTGCTTCAGAACAAGGCCACCACTGTGGGAATATGAATGAGTACACAAAATCCCTGCAGAAAGCAGCTGTTCCCTCTTGTACATATGCAAATGTACGAATGTGAAATAATGAGGGCAGCTTTGTGAAATAAAGACAGAGAACAACAGAGCCAGAGTGGACCACAACAAAGTTTTTGTAGGAAGCAGTCAGCTGAAGTCTGGAGGGAAAAAAAAATTCTTATTAATATTCTCAGTTGCGAGAATCACTCATCTGAGGAAAATAGTTTTTTTCCTTTCTTTTTTCTTTTCTTTTTTTTTTTTTGTGCAGAACTCACACTGAAAATATATATACTTTTAAAGCCCAAAGACAAAAAACACAAATGTATCTCTTCTAAGACAGTCAGTTTATTCTAAAAAATTACCATGTAATTAAGACAAGTCTGGGCATTTTTTCCTTCCAATACTGTCAGTCTTACGTATGACCTTGGACAAGTCATTGAATCTAACTCAGTTTTCTTCTCCATAAAATGGAGATAATACCTCTGCCCAGGGCTACTAGGAAGCTAAATTCACTGTCCATAAACGTGATTTGAAATAGCAAGGTGAAAGGGCTTTATCAGTGTTACGTACTTCTGCATTTTTCATTGCATTTAATAAGTCTAATGAAACCATGTAAATTTTGAATGACAACATTAAGCAGATTTTCAGGCAAGCTCTCGCTAGAAGTAAAAGGCATTACAGATTTCTTGGGATGACCCCTATTTGAGCTCTGACAACTAATGGCTGAGTCAGAACATTGCTATGTGAAGTACTGTGAAGAGTCTTCCAGATGTCAGTTTTTCTAACAGGGGACCGTTTATTCAATACTGGAGAGAGCAGTTGCATCAGTGTTTGACGAGGAAGAAGAAATGCTTGAAAAGAAGAAACATTTCACATCTGCTTGTTGGTAAAGCAACAGGCAACACTAAAATCTTTCAAAGTCTATGACCGGAATTTGCTACTTTAGTACAAACCACGCTTCTCACCAGCAAGTGCAGAGGCAACAAGAACCAATTTATCAAACCAAAAATGTAGAAGCCACAGACTACACTGCTCAATTCTCTATACTGATCATTAGCTATGTCCTCTTACTATTAAAAACTAACACTATAGCCCCAATTTTTTTTGTAACAGCACTCATCTTGAATTCACAGCCTCATAAAAAACATCCTTTGGCAATACATGTTCTGCAACGACGTTGAGTTTCACGTATCCATCTCACCTAACTGCTGTGCACTTAGGGCCACCACAGCTGCTGCTCTTTTTAAAACAAACAAAAAAAAAACCCTAAATTGATCTCAGGGTTTAACCTGCATAACTCAGCATCATAAATTGCCACACAACGCATTATTTTTGTTCGCATGCTCTTATTGATATGTTTTACAAACAAAACATTACGTACATTTAAAAAAAAAGGGGGGGGGAGCTAAATCTAAACCACACAAATTCATCTGCTGTCCTCAAATGTCTTTGACAGAGAACAAGCCTGTCATTGAAGAAGTCTGTGAGCAACACAAGACTAAACTTAATTCAGAATCTTCTGTGTTATTTCCATTAGAGGCTTCTTCAACAAAATAATTATGAAAAAAAGAATTGTTTTTCACTAGCATTAAGCTTCACATTTGTACTGATCTTCAGTACAGCTGACAGGTCTGCTGCTTTGGGCAATGGACTACAGTCCTAGCAGTCGTTACCACCTTCCTGCATTTCATGCAAAGCTAGGACTTCTGCTCATACAGTAGGTTAAGCTGCCAGATATCCTAAGTCCCCAGCCCAATGGCTACTACACTTGCATGAAGTCTAAACCATACATACAACATGGGCATTTTCAGTGCTGTGTCACACTTGTTGCATACATCAGAGTAAACTGAGTACAGGACCTGTCAACCTCTGAAGGTCTGCTTTCATGATCAAGTATCCCAACAGACACTGACCAGACTTCTGAGGCACTAAAAACTACAATATAAAAAGCAGATTTCCTTCCCCAGTGAAGTCTTAGAACAGCAGAAAACAAGCAAATGCGTGTGAAAATAAGTGTATTCCCACACGCTTCTGCCACAGGTTCTCATAATTTTGTACATTTTTCATAACATGGCTAACTCTCTTGGACAATGAATTCAAAGTTTTCACTTCCCCTGGGAACAAAATGTGGAAGTATTGTGAAAAGACTCCAAGGAAACTAGATGTAAGAGGCAACTTCTTTTCTCTTCCCTTCTGAGACACAAGAGAATTTTTGATGCCAGAGCTGGAAAATGAAAGGCCAGGAATTCATGGGGGTCCCCTTAGCCTGTCTGACTTCCAGTGCCCATTTCCCTTCATTTCTTATCCCTGTTCTAACCTTCAAGGTTGGAAACAGCAATAATCTGCAAGGGCAGGTTGTGAAAAGATGCAAGAGGCACACAAAACTGGCCTCAAGGCCGAAGCTAGGAACTGGGCCTGGCAGCATTGTAAAACAATATATATCAACTACAGAAGGTATGAAAGTGTCATACAAAAGGTACAGTTTGGGGCACCACTATGTATTAAGGACATAAAACCAATTTTTGCTATAATATTTATGATCTAAAAAAAAATCCCAGAGAAACTATATCTTCCAATTTTAAATCCAAATAGTTAATGTGCAGTCTTCAAGTCAGAAGGTACTTCCTTTTTAAACAACAGCCTCAAAGCCACCAAGCCTAGGAGACTCTTGTTAGGGACTGACTTGACCATTTTGTTACCCCAAACTGCACTTTCCAGTCTCACTTTTTTTCTACTCCAGCTGCTCCCTTTTCTGATACCAGCACCCATCTCTGGAAACATCCTTTCTTCTGCACCATGTCTTAAAGTCTTACTCCTGCAAAGACTTTCTTGTGTCCTGTACCGTCATTTTTCAAGCTGTTTCCTTCTTTTCAACTTTCATCATTTCTGCTTCTTCATCTCCTTCTTTATATTTTTGGTCCCAGATCCCTGAGCTCCTACTCTGTTTAATTTTCTCCTCCATTTATTAACAACTCACCTCTCTGCATTACCCAGACCAGGTTATGCACCCACTCTGCTCCGTGGCACTTCTGTACATCAGGGAGATTCTTAGCCAAGCGTGCCCTTCATAAACTCATACATATTCCCCTTCTCCCATCACAGTGCTTGTAAGTAGGTCAGCATGCCTACCTTCACTAGGCAGAAGTCCTGTTGCCAGCTAGACACACAGAAATCAACTTCACAAACCATCTGCCCAGGAGAGCTAAGGCAAAGGGGTTGCACAGGTGTCTGGGAATGGGCTGCAAGACAGCTGTTTTAGGGAGAGCCACATCCAGCCCATCAATCAGGAGTTGCCTGTCCCATAGGTTATGACATTCCAGGGAATGAGGTAAACATGAATACATTTGTTGGCTTTACCCTCTCCTATCAATGCTCCCTTTGATCAGCTTTGAACATCTCATTAGAAATGCAACAGAAAGTATCTTGTTACCTTCCCATTTTTAATCCCCTTTTCTGTCTTGCAGCCCCAGCCTTTAGTATCACACTATACTACAAGTACAGTCTGCAAACATTAAAATTTAAGAAATATTTTGGTTCTCAAAATGGATTAGCAATAAAAAAAGGATCAGTTCTACCTTCAGCAGGAGCCAGAATAAGAGCATTCCATCCAATTAACTGGGAAATGGAGGAGGGAGACATCAGAAAACCAGACCTGGGAGAGCCCTCAGAAGTCTGTTACCTCACATACCTGCTTTTACTCCCAAATCAGGGCTAGACTTACTTCATATAAATATCTGGCACGCGTTTGATAACCGTCTCTGCACAGGTATCTGTGCCATCCATGATGCAATAAACTAATGAGTAGGACAAGGTATCCCCTCCCAGCTGCCCTCCTGTGATGCTGAATCAAAACTCAGATACACCTGCACCAATACCCAATGCAAGATGCACACAAATGCTGGTCTCAAACACAGCAACTCTGAAGCAGTGCAGTTGCCAGTACTAACTGGTCCCACTTCCCAGAATGGCTCTTGAGCCCAGGGCACTGCTGCAATGATAGTGTTCCAGTATTTCTCATTCGAAGACCAATATTATAAGCAGTGAGTAACCTGAGTCAAGTATCAAATTTGAACTGTACACCCCTGTATCTTTAATTTGCAGAGCACCTACCACAACAGATTCCTATTTCTGTTTGCAACCCTTAAGAGCTAGAGCAACGACAACAGTAAAAATAAGAAACAATGTACGTGACAGAGAGCTCTCATCACTAGATTTGGAAAGCTCTGTACAGAACATATTCTCCTTACAACATATATTCTCTTGCTACAGTTATCTTCAAAACCCCTGGGACCAATATGGATCTGAAAGTATTTCATAACTAAGAGGCCTTCAGACAGCTATAACGAACTTCAACATTTATTTATTCTAATATCAACTGCTGCATTCATAGGACGTGTTTTATTAGCATGCTTCTGTGAAACAGTCCACCGCACAGAATATGGCTGAAATGCAGAGCAAAAGCCGTTGTAATAAATGTAATTAGTACTGTAGATGTACCATATGTACTAACTGTACTTCACTATGAAAGCTTACACAGATCACTACAACATAAAAATGTCCATTAAAATAATGTTAATTGCCTTTATTAGCGCTGTATTTCATAAGATGTTAACTACAGCTGTTGCCTGTGCTCTGTCAACACAATAAACGTATCCAATTCTAAAGAAATCCTTGTTAATCAGAGCTGTCCAAGCTAAAGGAGAAAGTAAAAAGAACAGTTCATTTAATCTGAATGTACTTATACTAGCACTCACTCCAAGTGCAAGGAGCAGATACCAGTTTGAAGCACAGGAATTGTGAAAAATCTTTCCTCATTCTATTTTCTCCCAAGATAAGCAAAATCCACGTGGTTATTAATTCCAAATTAACTCTAAAAACAACAACAACAAACCTTCTTTATTGAATAACTGGTGGTTAATTCAGGTCAACACAGACTAAGACATATGCTTCAACCTGAAAATAAGGGGCAGACTTCTACAGTTGCAGATCTCAAATGCACACAGCTACGGCTTAGTAGTAAGGTAGCAGATAATGACAGACAAATATTTGCTTAGCAAAATGTTATTTTTGAATGAAACTTTAAGTTCACTTCAGTCTTGAAATGCCTGTTAGCTTTACACTTGAGTTAAATGTGAGGTCAGTAGATAGATTTCCTACAGCACTGGGGATCATAAATGTAAAGCTCCATCTAGCAGTTAATTTTAATTGATATGTATACTGTTCTTTCATTACAAGAAGCTACAGATTGCAGAACCTGAAAAACTTCACCATTACTTTTAAAAGGTGAATAATCACACTAAGCATGACAAGATGATTACAGTGCTAACCATGGAATCTGATTTATCTTTGAAAAGATCAGTTTAAATCATCAGAAGCTGCATTTGGTTTTATTGGAGATTCATCATATTGAAAGCTTTTTGAAGAAAACAACAAAAATATTTCTGTTTTAACGTCGAGAAGGGTGAGGCTAATAGACATAAATTATTCTGGTGCCTAAGTGCACCAAACACCTGTGTGCAGCTTTCACTGGAGAAGTGGCTGAATTATAGTTTTAGTTCCAAGACGGCAAATCAGTTTAATATAAAGACATAGATGACTTGTCAGTCATACTTAGCACAATGAAACTTGTGCTTGTAGAAATACAGAGGTAAACATCATCATTTGTCAAAGGTGGACCCAATCTGCCAATTCCTGAGCATCTTCCCAGCAGTTCCAAACATCCCAAACTCCAGTATGTTG